>NC_084732.1:78024680-78209680 GCF_033978785.1 Entelurus aequoreus | reverse complement strand
CCACACTGCACCCTGGTACAGTAGTACAGTACTGTATGGTAACAATAAGAACACGCCGGAAGAGGTCATGACTAGTTGCTCGACAATCCCAAGACCGACTTAAACGGGTTCCACTGTATCATTTTAAAAAGCAAATGAATGATTGTTTATAATACGCGTTACATGTATATGAATAATATTTACTTTCAGCAACTTCAGAGACATTTTTGCAATATCAAGCCATTTCTGAATGTTATTTCTAACCCCAAGCAATTTTTTTCTCTCCCCCAAACAGGATATTTCTAAAGTTCAGAGAATCGTCGCAGAGAGGAAAACCCCCATGAATCCCGGAATAATGAGGAGAGAAAGTGGCGGCGTTAGAGAGTGCCAGATGGAGGAGGTGAGCCTTAACAGTAATTAAACTACGATGCGACCCAAGAGCCGGAATCCATCAACATCCCTTTGAGTCCCTCACTAGGATCTGAGGATTACACTGTTTGTATTAATTTGATTTCTAAAAACATAGTACACAGACTAAAAGAAGATCTAATGAAAATAAGTATATTTATTCTGGTGTTAGGGTTAAAATTAGTTTATTCACTAATCAATAATGGTAATGTATAATGGTGTGTTATTGAATTATTCATATATTCAGTAATTTTGGTATCCATCCAATACCATGTAAATACAGGGCTAGTATCATTGACGCTGAAACCAATACTTTGACTTCAAACGCATAATTATTGGATTTTTTTTATTTTATTTGAAAAAATAATTTAGCATGAACATTCAAATAAAATAAATATATCACTTAGTGCAACTATACAAAACAATGTAATAGTATACAATCATTCTTATTACATTTAACTTCATTGAATTATGTATGGAAAAAAAGTTACTAGGGCAAAATACCAAAAATGTAAATATAAAAATGTTAACAAAAGAAGGTAAGTAGGTTCCATTAAAGATGAAAGAAAACGTGATGGTAGCTATCATTGGCTGTGCCTTATACATGCTACAGATTAGCATTAGCGAGTGTACATGGCGATTTCAACACCTCCAAATTTGATTAACAAAACTAAAACTAAAATGCACGTTAGAATCAAACAGCGGGTGTGTCATAAATACAATACTTACAGTATAAACACTTTGTAGGTCTCAACAGGAGACTGGCAAAGACTCCTGTTGAGTCAGATTTTGGCACGCTCTGCCTTCCACATTTTTCATCCCATTTAAACAGTTCCAACTTTAAACTGTTCAGCCTCTTCGGGAATCGCGGGCTTTCCCTTGACAAATTCCAAAAATTCTCAGTTTTCCCAGAATTCCAGATTTCCCGGGACATTTTTCCCATTCAAAATGAATTGGCCATTTTTCAAACTTTTACCATTTCCACATTTTTCAACCTATTCATACCATTCTACCTTCAACACCATTCCACTATTCGATAAATTAAAACCAGCATTTTTTTAAGTTAAAAAAAATTCCAGGATTTTCCAGAATTCCTGGTTTTCCAAAACCCTATTTCCACCCTTTTTTCTGGCGACTAAACCTCCCACATTTTTCAACCCACTTCAACCGTTCCACAGTCAAAACATTCTTCTTGATCAGGACAAAAAACAAAGTTGTTTTTGAACTGGAAAAATTCCAAGTTTTTCCCGAAATTCCAGGAATTCCGTAATACCATTTCTTAATTCAACATGTTACTACTTCAACATTTCTCGATCAATTTAAAACATTCCAACACCAACCATTTCAACTCATTCAGACCATTCAAGTTTTTTACCATTTCCACATGTTTCAACCTATTCATACCATTCTACCTTCAACACCATTCCACTATTCGAGAAATTAAATCTAGCATTTTTTCAAGTTAAAAAAAATTCCAGGATTTTCCAGAATTCCTGGTTTTCCAAAACCCTATTTCCACCCTTTTTTCTGGCGACTAAACCTCCCACATTTTTCAACCCACTTCAACCGTTCCACAGTCAAAACATTCTTCTTGATCAGGACAAAAAACAAAGTTGTTTTTGAACTGGAAAAATTCCAAGTTTTTCCCGAAATTCCAGGAATTCCGTAATACCATTTCTTAATTCAACATGTTACTACTTCAACATTTCTCGATCGATTTAAAACATTCCAACACCAACCATTTCAACTCATTCAGACCATTCCAGTTTTTTACCATTTTCAAAAAAATTCACGCTTTTCCCGAAATTCCCAAATTTTTGGGGAAATTCACATTGAAATCAATGGGACATTCTTCAAAGTTCCACAACTCCCACAATCTTTCATCTGATATCAGCCTGTTTGGGAATTGTGTGCTCTACTTCAACAATTCTAAAAAAAAATTCCAGGATTTTAATTCAACTTCAGCATTGAAGCATTTACATGCAATTCCTTAAGGAATTGACTCATCTAGTGACATATTGTTCTAATGTGTGGCACTTTGAGACAATACTATGTCTAAAAGTAGCATGTCTTCCTTCACTCGTTATTGTTGCAGTTTTATGCATAACACAGTTTTATGTATAAAATATAGTTTTAAAAAATTCCAGGATTTTCCAGAATTCCTTGTTTTCCAAAGCCCTATTTCCACCCTTTTTTCTGGCAACTACTCCTTCCACATTTTTCAACGCATTTCAACCGTTCCAACGTCAAAACATTCCTCTTGATCAGGACAAAAAACAAAGTTGTTTTTTGAACTGGAAAAACTATTGGTTTTCCTGAAATTCCAGGAATCCCGTAATACCATTTCTCAATTCAACATGTTACTACTTTAACATTTCTCAACCATTTCAATTCATTCAGACCATTCAAAATGTTTACTATTTTCCCAAAAATGTACGCTTTTCCCGAAATTCAAAAATGTTTTGGGAAATTCCAATGAAATCAATGGGAAATTTTTACTATACCATACCATACCAACTTTATTTATAAAGCTTTTTTTAACCCTTGTGTTGGTGTTCGGGTCTGTGGGACCCGTTTTCGATTTTTATTAAAAGGAAAATTATCCAATTAATGAATTTTTCAAACTGAGACTCACTGGCTTTGGCTCATTTTCTGTGAAGTACATATATCATAATACATATTAAATGAACACACACCATACACCCCCCCCTACACATTTCTATTACATACAGGTATAAGATGTCCGGGTCCACTGGACCCGGGGCTAATAGAAGTGTGGAAATTGATGTTTTGTGTACCACAAATACCCAAAAACACACACACACACACACACACACACACACACACACACACACACACACACACACACACACACACACACACACACACACACACACACACACACACACACACACACACAAAGCAGGCCTAGACAGGGGAAGGACAGAGTGTAGGTACACAGAACATCAGAGGGTCAAATGTGCGAGAAAATGAGAGCAGACAGTGTTGACAAACAATGTTGCAACCTTGTGTGGGAACCGCAGGTGCAGAAACACAAAAGAAGAATCCCTGTGGGATGCAGAAGCTGGCAGATAAATTTTCCATGCAACGTTCATATTGTTGTTACTCAGCTAGCGTTTGTTGGTCTGATGGACCCGTTGCATTTTGTGGCTTTTAAAGCCTCACAATCAAACACTTTTATGTTAAAATACTGAACAGATGTTTATTGGGATAATGTAAACATCTGTTCAGTATTTTAACATAAAAAACGCTGGCTGAGTAACAACAATATGAACATTACACAAGGGTTAAAAACATTTAAAACAGAGGTAAAATACACACACACACACACACACACACACACACATATATATATATATATATATATATATATATATATATATATATATATATATATATATATATATATATATATATATATATATATATATATATATATATATATATATATACATACATATATACACGTATTTACATATATATATATATACACCAGTGGCGTGCAGTCACTAGAGGCAGGGGAGGCACGGCCTCACCTGCCATCATGGAAAGAAAAAAAAAAGTAAAAAGAAAAAAAAAAAAAATTAAATTGTTATATGTATCCAGTGATTATACTAAAGTTATTTTCCATTTAACTTCACCAGTTTTAGATTATTTTAATTTTTATTTTCACATTTGCCGTTCAAATAGTGAGAAGAGACGGTCAGCAGCCAGTTGAGGCACGTCACTGCGTTGTGCCTCACCATGGATTGTGCGCAATGACTCGGCTAACTGCTGGCCTGCTGTGCAGTGAGACCGTATTGCTATATGAATTATATTATACATTTCCATAATTTAGTTAGCTGAGGTATGTAATGTACAGTGTATTTTGTCAACAACTGTATGTGTGTAAAGCGCTGAGCATTCATAAAACTGCTGCGAAGCATCTCCGCCGCAGAATGCACCCCCGACAGGAGCGCCGCGGCCACACCAACCAAAGCCCACACCCAAACCCTCCACGTGCAAGACCGAATCCACCCAAAAAAAAGTCACTTAACAAGAAGCCAAAAAGTGCAAAAACAACAATGCTCGCGCTGCAGGAGCCGCGAACGACCGCAGGGACACAACATTAGGTACACCTGCACTGCAGGTTCATATGTTTGTAAATCTGACTGTGAGGATGCAGTCGTGCCTCACCAGACATTAACCTCACCGCACGCCACTGATATACACACACATACATATGCACATAGAGAAAGCAAATACAATTTAGACTTAGAGACTTCCTTTTTATTGTCATTCAAATTTTAACTTTACAGTACAGATAAGAACAACATTTCGTTACATTAGCTCATGGTAGTGCAGGATAAAAAAAAGCAATAAGGTGCATGTATACATAAATAAATAGGTTACTGTACAGATAAATATATTGCACTTTTTCACATGCATCCACGTTTTTATTCCAGCGAGTTAATCCATTTTGGGGGGAGTTGAGGGGATAATTATGATGCGTCCAAGAGTCTTACGGCCTGAGGGAAGAAGCTGTTACAGAACGTGGAGGTTCTGCTTTAAGAGCAATTTGTTTAGATCAGGGGTCGGCAACCCGCGGCTCCGGAGCCGCAAGCGGCTCTTTGACCACTCTGATGCGGCTCAGCTACATACTCGCCGCATGGGATTCCGGGTATTGGTACCGTCAGTGTAAGATGTGTGGCTGCTGAGGTAGTACGCCTTGCTGTCACTTATGTGAGCAAGCTGAAACTGCAATCTACATGTGGTCAAGCAGGTGTACTGTTTGGGCAGGCTGTACTAGGTAGTCTCCCGGAAACAATGAGAGTATTGGCAGGTATGACGCAAGTGCCAATCATTCAAAACTCGCGGGCCGCACTAACATCAAATTTCCATATTAAGGTGTGTGCCGGTGCGTGTGTCTGAGACCCCTGGTTAACATAGCACAAAGCAATTTAAGCTTTGTATGCGGTGTATTTCATTGTAATTTTTTTTTTTTTTTTTGTGGCTCCCATTATTTTCTTTAATTTGTGAAACTTGCCAAAATGGCTCTTTGAGTGGTAAAGGTTGCCGACCCCTGGTTTAGATAAAAAGCAGTTAAAAAGTTAAAAACAGTTTAAAAGTTTAAAAACAGTTCTTCAAAGTTCCACAACTCCCACATTTTTCATCTGATTCAAACTGTTCCAACTTCAAAATATTCAGCCTGTTTGGGAATTGTGTGCTCTAGTTCAACAATTCTTAAAAAAAATTCCAGGATTTCAGTTCAACTTCAGCATTGGAGCATTCACACGCAATTCCCCTCATCCAGTTACGTATTGTTCTAATGTGTGGCACTTTGAGACAATAATATGTCTAAAAGTAAAATGTCTTCGTTCACTCGTTATTTTTGCAGTTGTATGCCTTTTTATGTATAAAATATACACATCGCAAATCGAATCGCCATCTTGGAGATAAAAAAAATCACAATTAGGTTTGTCCTGAAAATTGTGCAGCCCGAGTGTACCCCTAAACAGAACCTTTGACTGTTCTGCAAAACGGTGGGGGAAAATGTGTCAATCCAACAACACGGGTCTAGGAGATCAAAAAAAAGTTACCTAGCATGCATTTTTTTGGACTGTCAGGGTAAAACCGGACTTTATTCAAATTGCTCAGTCGTAAAAATAAGTGCAGGTCAGTGGTTACCTATCCCGTGTGACCTCATGTCTTCTCGAGTAGGCTGCAGCTCCCCTCTGACCTCGCACTTAGACATAATGAACGGACAGAAGGCAGAGTTTTTCATTAAAGATATGTGACCTGTGCTGGCAAAATGAGTCACAATGAGGAAATTTTAAAAACTGAGTTATTGTTATTTACACATTCTCCATCTAAAGACCTTCAAAATGATATATGGTTTGTTGGAATCGGACAGAAAATGACCGAGTTACATCCGATTGAAGTCGACCAAGTTTGAGGGTCCGTTTTGAGAAAAAACAGCTTAAAGTTTACTGTTCCAGAACAGAATGTTCCAAAACAAAACTCCATAGCAACCATACCTTAAGTCCTTGTAGCAACACCAAAATTGGTACAATTAAAGTCAAATCCCATGTCTAAAGGAAAAATATATATTCAACTCTATTGAAAACGGTCATGTACAAAAATGTCAACACTGTTATGTCACAGTTTTTTTGTTCACTGGTCAGTTTGTCAGCTGGTCAGCTGTCTGTAATATTCCTGACCAGCAGCACTAAGAAGATTCGCCGACTGCAGTGAATTTAGCGCGCTTCCAACCGCCTGTGTACCCTCTCCACCTTCTAAATCCATTACGGAATGTAAAACAGTCTAACTTATCCACAAAAATAATAATTAGATGTTCGAAAATCACATTTTTTCACCAAATATTCCGCTCGAATTACTGTGTGTTGTTTTTCATCAGGGCGCTGCCATGATACCACAATGCACCGCGCGGGGTGATTCAACCAATGAGGGTACGCCTCACAGCGACCGCTTAGCAACAAGCCGGATTTGTTTACGTCGGGACAGGTTTAAAAACTCGAATTATATTGGTTCAGAATGGCGTCATCGGGAATTCCATGCTCATTTTTAGAAAGTTGGTAAACTTGGCGTCACAATGATACCAAATATGGCTAGGGCAGGGGTCGGCAACCTTTACCACTCAAAGAGCCATTTTGGCAAGTTTCACAAATTAAAGAAAGTAATGGGAGCCACAAAAAATTTTTTAAAATGAAAAACACTGCATACAAAGCTTAAATGCTTTGTGCTATGTTAACCAGGGGTTAATGTGGAAATTTGATGTTAGTGCAGCCCTCGAGTTTTGAACTAATGGCGCTTGATAGCGTCATACTTGCCAACCCTCTCACTTTTCCCGGGAGACTCCCGAATATCAGAGCGTGATGACACTGCATTTGGCGCCCTCTACAGTCTGCCCTAACAGTGGACCTGCTCGACCACACGTAGAATGCAATTTCAGCTTGTTCACGTAAGTGACAGCAAGGCGTACTAACTCAGCAGCCACACATCTTACACTGACGGTACCAATACCCAGAATCCCATGCAGCCCTAACTCTTCCGCTCAACCAACGCACGGAGGGGGGTGGGGGGGTGGGGGGGTTGATGTGTGGGGGGATTTGGTGGTAGCGGGGGTGTATAATGTAGACCGGAAGAGTTAGGGCTGCATGGGATTCTGGGTAATGGTTGTGTTGTGTTTATGTTGTGTTACGGTGGGATGTTCTCCAGAAATGTGTTTTTCATTCTTTTTTGGTGTGGGTTCACAGTGTGGCGCATATTTGTAACGTAACAATGTTAAAGTTGTTTGATACGGCTACCGTGTAAGCTGTGTGGCTGATGAGTAAGTATGCTTTGCTGTCTCCTGTGTGTGCAAGTAATAACAACATGCAACATGTGGCTGGACTGGCACACTGTATGTAAATGCTATAGAGGACAATTACTGCAGTGCAATTAGGGCACGCCCTTTATTTAGTAATTAGAGTGTAAATAGGATAATTTTTTCCCTGGGAGTAATTTATGAGAGACACTGACATCCATAAATCTCCTGGGAAAATCGGGGGGGTCGGCATGTATGTAGCTGAGCCGCATCAGAGTGGTCAAGGAGCCGCATGCGGCTCCGGAGCCGCGGGTTGCCGACCCCTGGGCTAGGGGGATTCCCCCTTATTGCCGCGAGTGAGCGTTGAAAACACTTGATTTTCTCAAGGAATTTTAACACAAAGGACTAATTTCTGAAGACATACCTCGTACGAAACCTTCAAATAAAGGTGATTTAAGATGTTTTCTTGCTATTTCGATGATTGGGATCGCTAGATTGTGGCTTTATGGACTCATTTTTGTGAAAATCTCAATTTCAACCAAGATACATTTTTTTCACTTATTTGCCTGTATAGGTCAAAATTAGCCTGTGCGTATTCCGACTCATTTTGCCAGCACGGGTCACATATAATTTGCAAAATTGCACTTACAGCATAAAAGCGCTTCACTCACAACTTCACTCTGCTGCGGGGCGTCATTTGACAAATTTCAGTGTCACGCGGTCTCCATTTGAAAGCAGTTAGTCAGAGTGGGAAGATACCGTTCGTGATTGACCTCCACAATTCAGAGTTTTGGCGTCGCTGGCGAGCCTCTCCAGGATTCAGGCAATTGTGACATTCCAGCTGTCAGGGAGCCGCTGAACGAACCTCTCCAGAACCTGTCAAACCCGAGAGGATTTCGAAGAATCCAAAGAGAAAGCTAAACGGGACCATGAGGACTTTTCACAAGTGGCTATCAAGAAGTATCACTGATAAAAAGTCGGGGGGAGAGCGGCGTGATGTCACCCACGGAAGGAAATCACCGTCCGTGGAAAGTGTTTTGGATCGTTCCGTAATGAAATTGTGCCAATAGCGATGTTCACTGGTGTCCCGCGATTGATTATATAATTTTTACAAGGTTGTAAAACTCCTTCAGCGAGAGGGAGAAACAGATAAGACGACGACACGGGGGCCAATTTAAGAAAAAAAAAAAGATTTATATTGCGTTTGCTTGTGAAAGCTGCCATATCTCCTGCGGTGGGCCTACAGGCTGAGGGGGAGATAGTTTATATGAGTTTGTGTAACTGACTGTCTCTGATTCACTTTGGAAATGAAATGTCAATTAATGTTTTTTGTTTTGTTAGCAACCCAACAGATGTGTCAAGCTTGGCATATTTATCTGATATAGAGTGCATTAGGGTTGGCGATGTTCGAAAGTGTTCTAAATCCAAGACATACACCAGGGGTGTCCAAACTTTTTCCACTGAGGGCCGCACACTGAAAAATCAAAGCAAGCGGGGGCCGTTTTGATATTTTTTTTATTTTAAAAACCAATACAGTATATGCATAAAAAATATACATTCAGGCCTCCACTCAGGCTTGATCCCAGGGACCCCAAAGGGTTTTGTTAAAAAAATATATAAAAAATGTGTCATTATTCAGTATTATAATTTTTATTATTATTCAAGTTTTAAATCCATAGATCAACATTAGGTCTGTCTGTCAATATAACGTTTTTAAAGATTTAAGTCGTATGCTCTTTTTGTTTAAGAAAACCCTGTTTTTTTATGGAAAAAACACAAAATATGCAATATTTTCACCCAATAACATTTTTAAGTGGAATATTTGAGATTATATAATAATTGGAGCCTTAAAAAGGTCAAAAACTCATAAGACCACTGATTTTAATTCATTATTATTTTTTGAGCGATGACACTTAAAAACAAATCACACAAAAATTATTGGGGCTCCAAAAGGGTCCTACTCATTAAAGTGTTAAAAAATAAATTATACATTTTTTTTACTGTTTACTTTTAACACAATAATCTCGAGATCAACTTCAGATCTATCCGTCAATTATACGTTGTATTTTTGTTTATGTTTTTTGTTTGTTCGTTTTAGGCCCTTCTTTAAAAAAAAACAAAAAAAAACAGCTCAATTTTTTATATGGCAAACACAAAATATGCAACATTTTCCCCAAAAAATATCTCAAAGTGCAGAATTTAATGTGACGTAATTGGAGCCTTGGATAGGTCAATAATTCATAATAACATTGATTTTGATTCATTAGTATTTTTTAAAGAAAGAAACGGCCTGCATGGCAGCTTTGTGTTATTAGAGTGAACATTGCAAAATGTTCTTGTTCCATTTCACCTGTTTGGTCTTTCATACCACTTTTTATGTTTTTAATTTTTTTAATCATATTTTAAAATGGGCCGTGGGGCCGTTAAAAAATGACCTGCGAGCCGCAAATGGCCCCCGGGCCGCACTTTGGACATCCCTGACATACACACACACATTGTTTACAACTTAGAACACATTTGAGAGAAGCGTTAATAAAACTCCACGTGTTTACTGTAGAACAATTTTCTTGTAGCTACTGTGATTTGTGGTGTGGTACAGTCTTAGCCCCGCTGCCTTGTGGGTTAGTCTGGGAAGACAAAAGGCTAGGGGAGCACACCCTGATAGGTGCCGGTCGTCCTGGGTTTCCCTTGCCACCGGATACAGCTCCCCCACAGCGAAGAAGTGACGTTGGAGTCTCCCTCGTCGAAAAAGACCTCCACTGCGGAGTGGGCGGATGATGGTTGCATAGAAGCTCCACAACGGTCACAAAGGCGGAAGAAGGCTGCAGCAAAGATGGGTCCCCCAATTGTCTTGGTCTCCATGCCATTGGACCCTGGCCTTCTCTTTGCCAAGGACAGTGTGGTGGCTGTCTGTGCACCAGTCTCCCCACTTTAAAAGATCCCACGCACAGGCGTTCTCCTGAAGGCAATCCCACCAACAGGAGGACGATCGTACTCGTTTCGAGTACAGTCGAGTACAGTCTCAGTACAAGGGGAGCAGGTCGACAAGAAAATTATGTTTTCAGATTTAAAAAAAAAAGAGATGCAGATCAAACGCTCTGCATAGGGCCCCACGATCCTGATGAATTACTTATGAATATTTTTACCTCAAACATATTCCCAGCCCTTTCCTGCTCCGTAACTGATAAGAATATAATGGTCGATTTTTCTGCTATTGGAATTGTCGTGTTTGGGACTGCAAGTTTGCACGTCCTTCTGACAGGTGCTAAAAAAAACACAAAATAGTGCTCGCAAAACGGTGATGAGTGTTGATAAATCACATTGCGTGTGCTAAATAATATTTTTTGCATTCTCTCCTCCCATATTGTGGGTGTTTTGATGATCAGAATATATTTAGCTTATTAATGAGTTGAGTTGAGTTGAGTTTGAGTTTATTTCGAACATGCGTGCATACAATATGATGCATCACAATTTCCAGTTCCTCTACTCAACATGTTCGAAAAGGAGTAGGAAGAAGCAGAGCTTAGTTAATCCTACCCCTTTTCCTTTGCATAGGAGTTGCTAAAACTTTTGTTCACTTCCTGTTCTCGAATTTATTCACAATATAAGTAATAACAATAAAAATAAATAAATAAATAATACTTGGTGAAGTAAGTTATATTTTATATGGTGAGATGAGTAAGATTATCTTGAAAATGAATGGATGGATGAGATAAATTCAGAATGTTTATCATGGTTCTTCTTCTTTGTACTTTGTAAACACTTTAAAGGCCTACTGAAACCCACTACTACCGACCACGCAGTCTGATAGTTTATATATCAATGATGAAATCTTAACATTGCAACACATGCCAATACGGCCGGGTTAATTTATGAAGTGCAATTTGAAATTTCCCGCTAAACTTCCGGTTGAAAACGTCTACGTATGATGACGTATGTGGATGACGTCAATCGTTGAACCGGAAGTATTGGTACACCATTGAAACCAATACAAAAAGCTCTGTTTTCATCTCAAAATTCCACAGTATTCTGGAAATCTGTGTTGGTGAATCTTTTGCAATTTGTTTAATGAACAATGAAGACTGCAAAGAAGAAAGTTGTAGGTGGGATCGGCGTATTAGCGGCTGGCTGCAGCAACACAACCAGGAGGACTTTGAGATGGATAGCAGACGCGCTATCCGACGCTAGCCGCCGCCGCGAGCCGCCGACCGCACGGATGATCGGGTGAAGTCCTTCGTCGCACCGTCGATCGCTGGAACGCAGGTGAGCACGGGTGTTGATGAGCAGATGAGGGCTGGCTGGCGTAGGTGGAGCGCTAATGTTTTTATCATAGCTCAGTGAGGTCCCGTTGCTAAGTTAGCGTCAATGGCGTCGTTAGTAACAGCATTGTTAAGCTTCGCCAAGCTGGAAAGCATTAACCATGTATTTACATGTCCATGGTTTAATAGTATTGTTTATTTTCTGTCTATCCTTCCAGTCAGGGGTTTATTTCTTCTGTTTCTATCTGCATTTAAGCACGATGCTATCACATTAACTCCGTAGCTGAAGAGCTTCGCCAATGTATTGTCGTGGAGATAAAAGTCACTGTGAATGTCCATTTCGCGTTCTCGACTCTCATTTTCAAGAGGATATAGTATCCAAGGTGGTTTAAAATACAAATCTGTGATCCACAATAGAAAAAGGAGAGAGTGTGGAATCCAATGAGCCAGCTTATACCTAAGTTACGGTCAGAGCGAAAAAGGATGCGTCCTGCACTGCACTCTAATCCTTCACTCTCACTTTCCTCATCCACGAATCTTTCATCCTGGCTCAAATTAATGGGGTAACCGTCGCTTTCTTGGTCCGAATCGCTCTAGCTGCATTGTAAACAATAGGGAAATGTGAGGAGCCCTTCAACCTTTGACGTCACGCTACTTCCGGTACAGGCAAACCAAAAGTTGCAAACTTTATCGTCGATGTTCTCTACTAAATCCTTTCAGCAAAAATATGGCAATATCGCGAAATGATCAAGTATGACACATAGAATGGATCTGCTATCCCCGTTTAAATAAAAAAAAATCATTTCAGTAGGCCTTTAAGTTTGAAGAGTTTCTTGAAGTGGATCATATTAGTACAGTGTTTGATTTCTTTGCTTAATCCATTCCTTAATGAAGACAGAGACGCAAAATGGATTGCACGCCTTTTCCTGCTTACTTAAAAGATGCAATCCACTTTGCACACCTTTAGTAGATCATCTTTACATGTGCTATCAGGTTTGCACGTGTTTTAGTACACGCAAACCTTTAGTAAATCAGGCCCTTGGTGTCGAAGTGAGTGAATAGTTGGTTTTCTCTTTCTTACCTTATTTATAATGAGTTTTCATGCTTTGGAAATACCAACACAGTCCTCATTGGGATTTAGGTAAATAAACACCCTGGCTATAATAAGAGCAATTACGGTATGTTTAAATTGCTGATTATCTAAACATTCCATGGCAGACTGGCGAAATTAATATATATGTTCTTGTAATTGCATGTTATAGGTCACACTCATGTCTGTCAATGCATGAAATTAAACGCATTAGCCGTGCTACTTTTAATTACAGTTGAAATATTATGAAGTTATTTGACTAGCTGAGGCAAGAAGAGAAAAGTTTCTGCTGAAAGGCAAAAATTGTCCAGGAAAAAAAAACAACCTTGATAGAAGCGTGAACTTGAAACGATTATGACGAAAATCTAAATCACGATTAATTGAACTGAAATAACCAACACGGCAGTTTTATGTTGGGTGGAAAGTCTAATTGTGGGTTGCAATTGTTATTGGAATCATCGTCCCAAACTTAACCTGAACAATTGGTACGAGTTCCCAGCATGCAATATGACCGTTTTTTTTCTGTCTCGTCCAACAGACAGGGGGAGACTGTTTCCAGAATAAGACAGAGGAATTAGCTCCACAAGTGAAACAACTACCAGAACCACACCAGGTGAGATGTTAGCCAATACATACACAAAGTAATACATTAGTTCTTCTCAAAGGTGGTACCTTTAAGGCAGGGGTCGGCAACCCAAAATGTTGAAAGAGCCATATTGGACCAAAAATACAACAAAAAAAACCTGTCTGGAGCCGCAAAAAAATTAAAAGCCGTATTTAAGTGTTATAATGACGGCAACACATGATGTAAGTGTCTATATTAGCTATATTAGCCTACTATCAAAGGCTGACGCAAATCTTCGTTGACAGAAATGTTGTATTTGAATTTTCATTCTACACATTTTTGCAACATTGGAAATCATTAGTAAAATGGAGGCTTCTCACAGGATGAGATAACTTCTGGAAGTTACTGGCTCAGAATGGCCAAAGGTATAGATGTGTGTGTCCAAGTTTAAGGAAACGGCCGGCTGTCTTTTTCTAATGGATTTATTACAATCTTTGCAAGCTGGGGAACGTTTGCTGTGGTCTGGAACAACATTGCACATACACAACTAGTGCATATGGATGCATATGCAAAAGTGCAATATATTTGTATCTGTACAGTAATCTATTTATTTATATCTGCACCTTATGTGTCTTTTATCCTGCACTACAACGAGCTAATGCAACAACATTTTGTTCTTATCTGTACTGTAAAAGTTCAAATTTGAATGACATTAAAAAGGAAGTATTTTTGATTGATTGATTGAAACTTTTATTAGTAGATTGCACAGTTCAGTACATATTCCGTACAATTGACCACTAAATGGTAACACCCGAATAAGTTTTTCAACTTGTTTAAATCGGGGTCCACGTAAATCCATTCATGGTAAGTAGGTCTAAGTCTAAGAATATTACATACAGATAATGTGTCATGAGACATGCAAATATAAATTAAACACACAGAGGACATAAGTAAAGGAAATTAAATGATCTCAAATACACCTACAAACAAGGCAAAATGATTTAATATGTACTGTACATACAGCTAGCATGTTAGCATCGATTAGCTTGCCGTCATGGATTGACCAAATAAGCCTGGTAAGCACTCCAGCAAGTCAATATTATCAACAAAGCTCACCTTTGTGCATTCACGCACAGCTTAAAACGTTTGGTGTACAAAATGAGACAAAGAAAGAGTGGCATAAAACACATTTTTCTGTGGCAGCATCAGAGAAAGTTTTACATGTAAAAAAACTACGGTGAGTTCAAGATATTGCTGAAATTAGTAGGACAAAACGGTGCTTGCCAAATACTCTCATCAGTGAAGCATGTATAACATAAACAGTGGGATTTCTAACAATTAGGAATGTTTGTGTTGTCCTACAGAAAATGTATTAAAACAAAAAATATATTTATTTTTTTATCTTTTTCCATTTTCACACATCTCTGAAAGAGGTCCAGGGAGCCACTAGAGCGGTGCTAAAGAGCTGCATGCGGCTCTAGAGCCGTGGGTTGCTGACCCCTGCTTTAAGGGGTGTCCCAATTCCATATTGATATCGGTCCGTAAATGTGTCAATATAACTTTTTCACTTACGATACCGATATTGGAGCCTTGAGTACGATACGATACGATATACCGTATTTTTTGGACTATAAGTCGCAGATTTTTTCATAGTTTGGCCGGGGGGTGCGACTTATACTCAGGAGCGACTTATGTGTGAAATTATTAACACATTACCGTAAAATATCAAATAATATTATTTAGCTCATTCACGTAAGAGACTAGACGTATAAGATTTCATGGGATTTAGCGATTAGGAGTGACAGATTGTTTGGTAAACGTATAGCATGTTCTATATGTTATAGTTATTTGAATGACTCTTACCATAATATGTTACGTTAACATACCAGGCACGTTCTCAGTTGGTTATTTATGCGTCATATAACGTACACTTATTCAGCCTGTTGTTCACTATTCTTTATTTATTTTAAAATGCCTTTCAAATGTCTATTCTTGGTGTTGGGTTTTATCAAATACATTTCCCCAAAAAATGCGACTTATACTCCAGTGCGACTTATATATGTTTTTTTTCTTCTTTATTATGCATTTTCGGCCGGTGCGACTTATACTCCGAACAATACGGTACTCAGGAATCCTACATACTTTTGTTATTTGGTTGTGTGGAGTATTAGCAAAAATGGATCAAGTACAAATACTCAAACAGGACAATAATATTTATGAAAAACACTAACCTATTTATTATTAACCGTCTGGAATGCACTTAATTGCTTATATATTGCTTTATAAATCTTAATTAAGATTTATAAAGTTATTTCCAGCGTTTCGTCAGCGGGAACCCTCTGCACTGGGGGCTCTGATGTGCCGCGGCTGCTGTGGCCCTGGCTCATGGGTTCCTCGACGCATAGGCGCCGATTCCGTGGGTGCTACGGGGCCTGAGCACCCACGGACAATGCCGAGCACCCACGTGGGATTGATGGCAAATTTCAATCTTTAAAATTATTTTTGGAGATTCAATCTTGTTGTTGTTAATTTTGTGGCGGGTTTGGTGCATTTTACTGAGTAAAAAGGTTAGAAATCATACAGTCTATGGTTGACATATCCTAACTATGATTTCATTGTGCCCGATAATGAACTAATGACACAATCATCTTGACTTTGAACACACTGCTCACGAGCGAATGAAGTGCATACTTACTCAACAGCCATACATGTCCCACTAAGGGTGGCAGTATGAACAATGCCAACTCTGTCAAAAACATGTGCCATATAGTGAAACCACACTAAACAACAATGACAAACACATTTTGGAAAAATATTTGCACCGCAACACAACATAAAATAATTCCCTGCAGCACCAACTCTTCTGGGACGCTACAATATAAAAAAAACGCCTTTGGTGGATCTACACCTTACATCCACTGTAATGATACCACGTACAATAGCGTGTATAGTCGATACTACTATGAGTACATCGATATTTTTTTAAATCACAAAATCTTTTTTCGTTTTTTTTAAAATGTATATTATGTTTATAAACTCAGGAAATATGTCCCGGGACACATGCGGACTTTGGATATGACCAATGTATGATCCTGTAACAACTTGGTATCAGATTGATACCCAAAACTTGTGGTATCATCCAAAACTAATGTAAAGTATCAAACAACAGAAGAATAAGTGATTATTACATTTTAACAGAAGTGTAGATAGAACATGTTAAGGGAGAAAGTAAACAGATATTAACAGTAAATGAACAAGTAGATTAATAATTCATTTTCTTGTAATAATTGTGACAAAATAATAGAATGGAAAATGACACAATATGTTACTGCATACGTCAGCAGCTAAATTAGGAGCCTTTGTTTGTTTACTTACTAATAAAAGACAAGATGTCTTGTATGTTCACTATTTTATTTAAGGACTAAATTGCAATAAGAAACATATGTTTAATGTACTGTAAGACTTTTTTGTTAAAATAAAGACGATAAAGCAATTTTTTTGTGGTCCCCTTTATTTAGAAAAGTACCGAAAAGTATCGAAATAATTTTGGTGCCAATACTAAAATATTGGTATCGGGACAACACTTGTGGGAAGGGGTTGTGATTATGCAATGAGTGCGGAAGGTACTGTTTTTTTATATGTTTTTAAATGTAGAGCACTTTGTGCTACATTATATATATATGTATAAAAAGTGCTATACTAATATAGTTTGATTGATTAATTGATAGGCAAAAAGTTCCCCTTAAAGTATTGTTTGTGTGCATCATTGACTGAGTAAGCGTATAATTGGATGATGAACTTGGTTAGTTGCTGTTGTGTCAACATTTTGTAATGAAAGAGGTCCATTTTTGATGGCAAGGGATTTAGACGACGTTTGGTTTGCAACATTCTGCTGCGGTTTGTCCTTTTTTTCTGCAACATCCATTCTGTTGCAAACAATTTGATTAGTAGTGATTTGCATTCAGGTCTATGAGGACCAGTCCGCTTTAATGTGGCCGATATTCCTGTCACAGCTTTAGCTTCATTATGTGTTCTTGTGTTCTTCTGATGTGTAAATGTGTGTTTTTTTTGGCACTAAATATGATGCTGCATCTTGCGATATGTAAAAAAAAAAAAAAAGAAGTATGTCTTCTGCTAGTCACACATGCCTTTCGGCAGGGTGATCACACAGTCTGGTTGTCACTGATGTGGCGACCATCTGACGGCTCGAGATACTCACAGGAGAGATTTCAGCCGGATTACGTAAAATGTCAGCAACAGTAGAGAAAAATAACAAACTTTGGCTTAGTATGAACATTGTACATTAGAGGTTTGCAGAAATATATTGTACTTCAGAAAAGGGACTTTTCTAAACCACAACACTTTTTTTTAATTGAATCTGACATTACTGTTTGATTATAATAATAATACATTTTATTTATAGAGCGCTTTTCAAAAACTCAAAGACGCTTTTGCATCTGAGGATTGGAAGGTACAGGAAAGGATCCAGCAAGTCTTTAGGGAAAGGCAGGGGTCGGCAACCTAAAATGTTGAAAGAGCCATATTGGACAAAAAAATGTATATATATATATATCTGTCTAGAGTTGCAAAAAATTAAAAGCCTTATATAAGTCTTATAATGAAGGCAACACCTGATGTGTCTATATTAGCCTACTATCAAAATTATTATGTGGTCGCAGGCTGACAGAAATGTTGAATGTAAATGTAATATGTATTCTACACATTTCTACAACATTGGAAAACATTAGTAAATCGGAGACTTCTCAGAGGGTGAGATAACTCTTGGAAATTCCTGGCTTTGAGTGGCCAAAGGTATAGATGTGTGTGTCCAAGTTAAAGAAAACGGCAGGCTGTCTTCTTCAAATAGATGTATTACAATCCTAGGCAAGCCGGGTAATTTTTGCTGTGGTCTGGAACAACATGGCACACAAACAACTATCAGAAATGCAGATATACATTAAATACACAGAGGACATAAGTAAAGGAAATTAAATGAGCTCAAATATACCTACAGACGAGGCATAACGATGTACATACAGCTACCTTGCTAGCATGTTCGCGTCGATTAGCTTGCAGTCATGCAGTGACCAAATATGCCTGATTGGCAGTCCACACAAGTCAATAACATCAACAAAGCTCACGTTTGTGCAGTCACGCACAGCATAAAACGTTTGGTGGACAAAATGAGTCAAAGAAGGTGTGGTATAAAACATGTCTTTCTGTGGCAGTGTCAGAGAAATGTGTACATGTAAACAAACTACGAGGCATAATGATGCAATATGTACACACAGCTACCTTGCTAGCATGTTAGCGTCGATTAGCTTGCAGTCATGCAGTGACCAAATATACCTGATTGGCACTCCACCAAGTCAATAACATCAACAAAGCTTAAGTTTGTGCATACATGCACAGCATAAAACGTTTGGTGGACAAAATACACTACCGTCCAAAAGTTTGGGGTCACATTGAAATGTCCTTATTTTTTAAGGAAAAGCACTGTACTTTTCAATGAAGATAACTTTAAACTAGTCTTAACTTTAAAGAAATACACTCTATACATTGCTAATGTGGTAAATGACTATTCTAGCTGAAAATGTCTGGTTTTTGGTGCAATATCTACATAGGTGTAAAGAGGCCCACTTCCAGCAACTATCACTCCAGTGTTCTAATGGTACAATGTGTTTGCTCATTGGCTCAGAAGGCTAATTGATGATTAGAAAACCCTTGTGCAATCATGTGCACACATCTGAAAACAGTTTAGCTCGTTACAGAAGCTACAAAACTGACCTTCCTTTGAGCAGATTGAGTTTCTGGAGCATCACATTTGTGGGGTCAATTAAACGCTCAAAATGGCCAGAAAAAGAGAACTTTCATCTGAAACTCGACAGTCTATTCTTGTTCTTAGAAATGAAGGCTATTCCACAAAATTGTTTGGGTGACCCCAAACTTTTGAACGGTAGTGTAAGTCAAAGAAGGAGTGGCATAAAACATATGTTTCTGTGGAATTGTCAGAGAAAGTGTAAACATGTAAACAAACTACGGTGTGTTCAAGGACAAATTATCGCTCGTCAAATACTCTCATCAGTGAAGCGTGTTTGGTATAAACAGTGGGATTTCTAACAATTAGTTAGGTTTATGTCATGATTGTCCCCCTACAGAAACCATATTGAAAGAAAAAATATATTTGTTCCCTCATCTTTTATCCATGTTCATACATTTTAGAAAAAGGCCCCAGGAAATAGAGTGCTTAATGGATGCGTAGGAGGATTGTCAATTAGATACGGTAGGGCAGGGGTGTCAAACATGGTGGGTCACGTCACAGTCACGGCTGCCGCTTGTAACTGCAAAACATATAGCAATATAAATGTATAATGCCTCATGTTATTATCATTGTTTACAAACAAACTGATGGAAAACGTGCTTTGGAGTCACGGGTAAAGGTGACAAGCCGATATTAAAGTTCAGCGATTCTAGGATGGATTTTTTTTGAAAAAGGGTTACGATACCCAAGAAAACTAATGGCGGTGGATAATCTGACAGAGGGGGAGAAGGCAAATGATGAAGAGGAGAGGATCGAGCACGGAGCCCTCCGGGACGCCACGTCGGTGGGGAAGTAGACGTAAAGCCAGTTCTTTAAAAAGATGAACTGTTTGTGGTCTGTGATATAAGATGTCAGCCAGGTGAAGGCGTCGTCCATGATGGGTGGAGAAGATTGTAGGTTTTTCATTGCCTTTTACTATTGTTGTGTGAGTAAAAATGGCCCCACTTTAATGGCATCTGGTTGCAACAGCTCTCGGCTCTTTTATTTCCCCCTTTGTGTTATTTAATGTTTCCCTCTTGTTTTTTTTTTTATGTGTTTTTACCTTATTTTTGTGAACTTTTTGAATCTGCACTGCTACCACATAATTTCCCCGGAGTGGGATAAATAAAAGTCGATGCTGTCCTCCTATCCTTCAACTGCTTCATTCACTAAGTCCGCTCCATGCTCCGTCATTTTTTTGTTGATTTTTTTTTATTTAATTCAATGAATATAATTTGCTTCTTCTTTTCAGCACTGTCCTTCACATCCACTTTCTTCCTTCCCATGGTTGAGAAAATGCCAATCTCCAGCTATGAACTAATGCTAGCAAGCAGTGTTCTTAATTAACTATGTAATTAGTGTTAATCGTTACTTTAAAAAAAAGTAAGTGAACTACTAACCGAATCACTCTTTAATACTTGTAATTATTGACTATGGAAAGTATCAGTATGCGGTTGATGGACGTTTCATGAGAGCGGAGTAAAAGGCATTGCCTGTTGCCAAGAGATTTAGTAAATGTCAGCGAGAGCGCGCTCTCAGCAGAATTTTATCTCACCTGGGTGTGTTAGCTTAGCAGCGGCAGTTTGCCAGCTGCGACAGCAGCTCTGTTGAATCTTTTCACTGGTTTGTGTTAATATAGAGACTGAATGTGTTTCGTCTTGTCCACAAACGGGGCATTGTAGGATGGCAAGCTTGTCACTTCAATCATTGGATTGTTGTTCATTATTCCCTCATAGTAGTAGTGTGCATGTGTTACATGTTGTTTGCTGTGTGATGTTGCCTCCTAATATTTGATATCAAGATCATTTTAGTGTGGTGCTGGTTGTTGCTTTCACGATTAAAAATATTTTTCCTGCATTGAACTTGCTGTTCTTTTGATGCTGTCTTGTTGA
Source organism: Entelurus aequoreus (assembly GCF_033978785.1). Taxonomy (NCBI): domain Eukaryota; kingdom Metazoa; phylum Chordata; class Actinopteri; order Syngnathiformes; family Syngnathidae; genus Entelurus; species Entelurus aequoreus. Next base: position 78,188,360 of record NC_084732.1, on the reverse strand, counting down.
CATATAACCACGTCGAAAGTAGCATGCCAAAAGGTATCGGTAACAGCGTTTTAATGTTTAAAATTACTAGTTACTAGTAAAACCAACTGTTAGTAATATCGTTATTAAATAACGCCTTTATTACTAACACTGCTAGCAAGTAAGACCGAATATTTTCTCGTGGCAGGGAAGTTCGTAACCCGAATTTTTGCTGCCAACCTAAAGCAGGCAACCCAAAACGTTGAAAGAGCCTTTTTGGACCAAAAATACAAAAAACAAATCTGTCTGGAGCCGCAAAAAACAAAAAGCCGTATATAAGTGTTATGATGAAGGCAACACATGACGCAAGTGTCTATATTAGCTATAATAGCCTACTATCCAAATGACTATGTGTGTGCCCAATGTACGGATCAATTCTGGTTTTTGCTTACCGACCTCAAAGCAACTTTATTTGGTACATTGTGTAATGATAAGTGTGACCAGTAGATGGCAGTCAAACATAAGAGATACCTGTAGACTGCGCTATGATGGCAATATGACTCAAGTAAACAACACCAACATTTTATATGTTCCATTGAAAATATAAAACATTAGACACGGCGCTCAAAAATAAATCAAAATGTTCTAGTACGACTTTGGTAAGCTATGAAGCCACACCGCTTGATGGATTGTCGGCGCATTAAACATACGAGTATTATTATGGTGCGTATATAAGGTAAGACATATTATCTGGCGTTTTGTTTCGCAATATTATGCAACATCTACTTTTCTTACCTTCTGGAACCTGCTGATGTGTATTTGGGATCTGCGTAAATCCTGTAAAATTGCGCGCACTCGCCTTTGTAGTCCGTGATGACGCCGTCTTCTTCTCTATCTTCTTGTTATGTGACATTCATCCTCCGCTGTTGCCATTTCTAATATAAAGTAGTGTAAAGTTCTTACTTAGATCTGCCATTTCTAATATAAAGTAGTGTAAAGTTCTTACTTATATCTGCCAGTAAACTCGCCATGAAAGCGCTAAAACAAACCGGTGTAGTAAGTTTACATTATTCACCCAAGGAACTTTAGTTATTAGAGAGTTCCAGTCGGACGATTTTTCATGGGACACATTGTTGTTGTTTTCAGATAAGGAGATGCTGCTCCGTTATTGATTTAAGTAAAGTCTGAATGTCATTAAAACAGTTATATCCATCTTCCATCCATCCTTTACACTCTGATGTCGGTTTGTGATGCAGTACCGCCTGAGGGATCCAAGGTCACGGGCATTCAATGTCACGTGCAGTGATTTCTCCAGATTCTCTGAACCTTGTAATGATATTACAAACCTTAGATCAGTGGTTCTTAACCTTGTTAGAGGTACCGAACCCCACCTGTTTCATATGTGCATTCACCGAACCTTCTTTCGTTAAAAATAAAATGTTTAGTTTTTTTTCAAATTCAAGACAAAGTTATATGTTTTTTTTACTGGTGCACAAAATGAACCGTGCATGAACATCACCTCGTTCAAAGAACAAAACCAACACAGTGCATGAACTCACAACAATTGACACACATGCAAATCAGTGTGACTTCTGCTGTTGCCGTATTCATAAGTATCCATAATCATCATCATCGGCGGTCACTCGAACGAGTATGACAATCCTCCTGGTAGGGGTGTATCCCTTTATGGAGGATGCCTGTGCGTGACTTTGTTTTACGTGGGGAGACTGGTGCACAGACAGTCACCACACGATCCTAGACAGAATCGGGTCAGGGTCCAAGACGTTGAGGTCTTCACTGTATCCCTGGCTAGGGGGCAGTCAGGTACTAGGCCTTTGCCAAGGGCCACCTGGGGTAACAGTAGTAAAGGGGTTAACCTCCTAGTGCCCCAAGACCCCATAGAGGAGCCTCCATTGCCTGATGCACTTTAACGTCATGCCCAGGACATATCCATAATACGCCAATAGGGAGAAGTTTTTATTTACATGATGAGTGAGGTGTGTGACCTCCGCGGAGGAGGCTCTGCCGAACCCCTGAGGCCTACTCACCGAACCCCCAGGTTTTGATCGAACCCAGGTTAAGAACCACTGCCTTAGATGGTGAAATCCCTAAATTCCTTGCAATAGCTGGTTGAGAAATGTTGTTCTTAAACTGTTCGACAATTTGCTCGCGCATTTGTTCACAAAGTGGTGACCCTCGCCCCATCCTTGTTTGTGAATGACTTCGCATTTCATGGAATCTGCTTTTATACCCAATCATAGCACCCACCCAATTAGCCTGTTCACCTGTGGGATGTTCCAAATAAGTGTTTGATGATCATTCCTCAACTTTCTCAGTCTTTTTTTGCCACTTGTCCCAGCAGGCATCAAATTCCAAATGAGCTAGTATTTGCAAAAAATAACAAAAGTTTTCCAGTTTGAACGTTAAGTATCTTGTCTTTGCAGTCTATTCAATTGAAAATAGGTTGAAAAAGATTTGCAAATCATTGTGTTCTGTTTTTATTTACGATTTACACTACGTGCCAACTTCACTGGTTTTGGGGTTTGTACATGAACACAACATACACAAACGTCCCTTAGAATTATTTTCAAAGGCAGCGTGCCGCAGTTGCGTAACTGTCTCCTCATCTCAGAATGGACGGTTTGTCATCCCGCTTGCTGCTTAATGGCCTTCATTACGCAGCCCCCATTCTCTTTTTGTTTGGAATAAAAGGTAGATTGCAACGGCGCTATCTCCGGCAATTGTGACGTTATCACCCAAACGGCAGGTATAATCGTCAAACTGGTACGCTGTTAGCCGACAGACAATCAGCTTGTTAAGTGCTCTCCTCATAAGACCACAATGGAGTACCCCGGTGCAGTAATCAGTGCAAAGTCACCTGACAACCGCCGTGATGTCAAGTGAACACTTTTGTTTTTAATAACAGGAGTTTGTTCCAGGTAAATCGCTCTCTGGAAACTCATAATATCTTGCCAATCTTTATTATTAATGAGCGTCGTTCACATCCATTCATCAAATCCTAGACCACCGCGCTCCTGCGGTGAAATTACGGCGGTGTCTATCTCGTTTGTCATCCCCTGTTTTTTTTGTTTTTTTTTATCTTTTTGCAGCAAAGGAGCCAAGGGCAGCCGGGGAGCTTGGAAAGCACCGGAACGCGCTCAGATGACAGTGAGGACAAAGAGCAAAGCAAAAAGATAAAGCCTCCGAAATACGACTGAGCGGGTCATCAAAAATGCAGATCTTCTGCGTTCCTCTCAAACTCCGAAGAGCACACCCCTGGTGCATTGTCACAGACACACTCACACACACACACACACACACATATACACATTCGCCACACAAGGTCAGCATTGCTTGCAAAAGCTGGGACTGGAAATGTCAACACAACAACATGGCATGCATTCTAAGAAGAAAAAAAACATTAAAAAATCATTTTGAAGGTAGCGATGGCACTGGAAACTTGTTTCATGATTGTTCATTTGATGTTTACTTTTATTCTTAGTAAGGACACTGCTTTCTAATGTGTGATCTTTCTAGAAAAAAATCCCTTTGCACTGTTACGGTCTGACACAGTATCCTAAGATAGGCATACTCATTGACTAAGAGGAAAAAGGACAAAAAAAAAAAAATTACTACCAAACTTAGACTATGGTTTGTCGCTCACTGTAGTTGAAGGGGAACTGCACTTTTTGGGGAGAATTTTGCCTATCATTCACAGTCCTTATGTAAGACTAGAACACATACACTATATTGCTAAAAGTATTTGGCCACCTGCCTTTACTCACATATGAACTTGAAATGCCATCCTAAGGAATCGTCCAAAATGTTTTGGTATCCTGGAGCATTCAAAGTTCCTTTCACTGGAACTAAGGGGCCAAGCCCAACTCCGGAACAACAACCCCACACCATAATTCCTCCTCCACCAAATTTCACTGCCCAATGCAGTCCGAACGGTACCGTTCTCCTGGCAACCTCCAAACCCAGACTGGTCCATCAGATTGCCAGATGGAAATCCATGATTCATCACTCCAGAGAAGACGTTTCCACTGCTCTAGAGTCCAGTGGCAACGTGCTTTACACCACTGCATCCCACGCTTTGCATTGGACTTGGTGATGCATGGCTTAGATGCAGCTGCTCGGCCATGGAAACCCATTCCATGAAGCTCTTTGCGTACTGTACGTGGGCTAATTGGAAGGTCACATGAAGTTTGGAGCTCTGTAGCAACTGACTGTGTAGAATGTCTTTGCACTTCAGCATCCGCTGATCCCTCTCTGTCAGTTTACGTGGCCTACCACTTGGTGGCTGAGTTGCTGTTGTTCCCAAACTCTTCACTTTTCTTATAATAAAGTTGACTTTGGAATATTTAGGAGCGAGGAAATTTCACGACTGGATTTGTTGAACAGGTGGCATCCTATGACAGTTCCACACTGGAAATCACAGAGCGACCCATTCTTTCACACATGTTTGTAGAAACAGTCTCCATGCCTAAGTGCTTGATTTTATACACCGGGCCAAGTGATTAGGACACCTGATTCTCATCATTTCGATGGGTGGCCAAATACTTTTGGCAATATAGTGTATGTCTTTCTTTGTTTATGCATTATAATTTGTAATGTACGACAAGTACAAGAAAGGGATTTATATGGCCCCACTCGTCGCGGTTCACCTGATAAATGACGCATGACGAATTTGAGTGGCGCAAAATGATTGACCCCCCTCGTCCACTCACACGAGATCCACCCGGGAATGGGGCCATATGGATCCCGTTCCTACTGTATTGCACCCGATAAGACTTCTAAAAAAAACACCCAAAAACCGCCAACATTACTCCATTTACATGTCTTGACATGCATGCATTGGCGATGTTGTTAGTATAAGCGGAAGTGCATAGGAACTACCCTTAACTAGCCTATGCTGCTGTATTGACATAGTGAGCCGGTGAGCTGCTGCATCGCCTCTGAGTTGGTAAAAGTTAATTCTAGAAAATGAACCCTGCCTCTCACCTGGATAGACATGAAAAGACTCACGTTTTTTTTGGTGTTTTTTTTAAACTTGAATTGTTTTGCCAGTGAGAGCAGACATTGTACAGTAAGTGATTGTGGTATTATGTTCACGGTTTGTATTTCTTGTTCAGCACTTAGCGATACTGCTACTTGCATCACTCAGCCTCTAAAACGTGTAGATTCCCCCCTTATATTCAGGCTAAAAAATATAAGGTTTGGGGTCATCGTTTGTCCCGAAGTTGTCGTTGATGGCTGTCATGAAGTCTGTCACGATTAGCGGTAGTTGTCACAGAAGGAATTAGCAAATGTTGATATGCGTCTGTAAAATTGATACCTTGTTGTATACTTAAAATAAGCAAAATAGGTAAATATTACATGTTATGAGTGTACCTGTTACTACAATACATATATACTTACAGCATGTATATAAAACAGAGGTTTTTGAATGGTTTGAGAGCACTTTATAGAATCCCATTAGCTCCATTTTAAGCTGACTCTTGTTAGCATTTATTTACAAGTTGGAATACATAAACAAATAAAAGCTTGTATATGTAAGGATTCTAAATGATAGGCAAAATCCCTCCCAAAAATGCAGTTCCTCTTCAGAGTTAATTTACTCCTCCACATTTTGGACTTAGAGGCTCAAGTTGGCTGGCCAACTGTTCAACATTTAGTATTTCCGCACTCTTTCTGCCTTTACCACACCAGAGGCAAACGAGCCAAAGACTCACAATGGGTCGTCTCCCCGAAAAATGTGCCATGCACTGAGTAGTTACTCCTAGCTACATGTATCTGTGTTCTCTGACCTTTGTGTGTACTTTCAATAAACTGTAATTTTCAGTAAACGTGAAGAATAAATGGCTATTTGTGGGAAAACTACGAGTCAGTATGTTTGTGATCAACAGAGCAAAATTTGCTCAGCATGCAAATAGTCCTTGTGGGTTTTTTTTCCAATTGTTTCCAAAACCGTGCTCCAGTTATCCATTAACCACACTCTGTTTGCATACTGTTTGCTAAATGACACACTTCAGTCAAAACATATACACATATGACATATTGCATACACACAATTCATCTTCAAAGGATGAGACTTGTATTGCAGTCGTTTAATACTGTGAACGATACAAAAACACATTTGTAAATAAAAAATATTCTAGAAAATAAAATTATTTATACTTTTTTATGTAAGGGACAAGCGGTGGGAAATGGATGGATGGATGGTTGTATAATCTAGCCTTTAAATAGACCCCCCTTTTTTAGACCAGTTGATCTGCCGTTTCTTTTCTTCTCTCCTCTTCTCCCCTGTCCCTTGCAAGGGGGAGTTGCATAGGTCCGGTGGCCATGGATGAAGTGCTGGCTGTCCAGAGTCGGGACCCCGGGTGGACCACTAGCCTGTGCATCGGTTGGGGACATCTCTGCGCTGCTGACCCGTCTCCGCTCGGGATGGTTTCCTGCTGGCCCCGCTGTGGACTGGACTCTCGCTGATGTGTTGGATCCACTGTGGACTGGACTTTCACAATGTTATGTCAGACCCACTCGACATCCATTGCTTTCGGTCTCCCCTACAGGGGGGGGGGTTACCCACATATGCGGTCCTCTCCAAGGTTTCTCATAGTCATTCACCGACGTCCCACTGGGGTGAGTTTTTCCTTGCCCGTATGTGGACTCTGTATCAAGGATGTCGTTGTGGCTTGTGCAGCCCTTTGAGACACTCGTGATTTAGGGCTATATAAATAAACATTGATTGATTGATTGATTGATTGATGGTTGTAAGTCAGGGGTGTCCAAAGTGCGGCCCGGGGGCCATTTGCGGCCCGCAGGTAATTTTTTAACGGCCCCACGGCACATTCTAAAAATACGATGAAAAAAAACAACAACAAAAAACATAAAAAGTGGTATAAAAGAGCAAACAGGTGAAATGTAACAAGACAATTTTGCATTATTTACTCTAATAACACAAAGCAGCCATGCAGGCTGTTTCTTTCTTTAAAAAATAATAATGAATCAAAATCAATGTCATTATGAATTATTGACCTATTAAAGGCTCCATTTACTTCACATTAAATATTCCACTTTGAGATATTTTGGGGGGGAAATGTTGCATCTTTTTTGGTTGCCATTTAAAAAACAAAGTTTTTTAAACAAGGGCCTAAAATGAACAAACAAAAAACAAAAACAACAATAAAACTTATAATTGACGGATAGATCTGAAGTTGATCTATAGACTATTGTGGTAAAAGTTAAAAAAATGTTGGATTTATTTTTTTAAACTTTACTGAGCAGTACCCTTTTGGATCCCCAATAATTTTAGTGGGACTTTTTTTTTTTTTAAGTGTCATTGCTCAAAAAAATAGTGAATTAAAATCAATGTTGTTATGAGCTATTGGTAAATGGTAAATGTGTCGTACTTGTATAGCGCTTTTCTACCTTTTTAAGGAACTCAAAGCGCTTTGACACTATTTTCCACATTCACCCACTCACACACACACATGCACACATTCACACACTGATGGCGGGAGCTGCCATGCACGGCGCTAACCAGGCCCATCGGGAGCAAGGGTGAAGTGTCTTGCTCAAGGACACAACGGACGTGACTAGGATGGTAGAAGGTGGGGATTGAACCAGTAACCCTCAGATTGCTGGCACGGCCACTCTCCCAACTTCGCCACGCCGTCCCCCTATTGACGTTTTTAAGACTCCAATTATTATATAATCTCAAATATTCCACTTTAAAATTTTATTGGGGGAAAATATTGCATATTTTGTGTTTTTTTCCATAAAAAAACATTGTTTTCCTTGACAAAAATGGCATACAACTTAAATCTTTAAAAGCGTTATATTGACAGATAGACTTAATGTTGATCTAGAGATTTAAACCTTGAATAATAATAATAATAATAATAATAATAATAATACTAAATAATGACACATTTGTAATATTTTTTTTGACCAAAACCTTTTGGGGTCCCCGGGATCAAGTCTGAGTGGAGGCCTGAATGTATCTTTTTTATACATATATTGTATTGGTTTTTAAAATAAAAATTATCAAAATGGCCCCCGCTTGCTTTGATTTTTCAGTGTGCGGCCCTCCGTGGAAAAAGTTTGGACACCCCTGATGTAAGTGATCATTTACATGATAAAAATATAAATTGACAAACCCACAAAATTCTTCATTAGGGATGTTGCGATCAGGGTTTAATGCTACCGATCCCGCATGAGTGGTATCGGCCGATACCAATACCGATCACATGTATTAACTGTACATGTTTCAGTTTATTTATAGTGAATGCTATTGACAGTTTAACAATATCAACACAATAAAAATGATAAACTAGTTCCTTATTGTCAGCTCAATTTTTGTTTCATCTGATATCACATGGACAAAGATAAGACCTTCTGAAGGAAAGTTCTGTGGTCACATGCCAGGAACACCATTCCTACTGTCAAGCATGGTGGTGGTAGTATTATGGTCTGGGCCTGTTTTGCTGCCGATGGAACTGGTGCTTCACAGAGAGTAAATGGGACAATGAAAAAGGAGGATTACCTCCAAATTCTTCAGGACAACCGAAAATCATCAGCCTGGAGGTTGGGTCTTGGGCGCAGTTGGGTGTTCCAACAGGACAATGACCCCAAACACACATCAAAAGTGGTAAGCAAATGGCTAAATCAGGCTAGAATTAAGGTTTTAGAATGGCCTTCCCAAATTATAATTATTATAATTCATAAAAGAACCAAACTTCATGAAAGTTTTTTGTGACCAACAAGTATGCGCTCCAATCACTCTATCACAAAAAAATAAGAATTGTAGAAATTATTTGAAACTTAAGACAGCCATGACATTATGTTATTTACAAGTGTATGTAAACTTTTGACCACGGCTCATATATATGTATATATATATATATATATATATATATATATATATATATATATATATATATATATATATATATATATATATATATATATAAATACAGTATATATTCTAAACAAAAGCAAAAACCACTATTATGTCATTTAGTTTCTCCTTTTGGTTACGAGGCGCACTGATTGTGCGCACCTGCTTCTGATTAGCGATCACGAGACCCACCTGCCTCTGATCACTAATCAGAGAGCTTTTCTTGCGAATGTCAGCCGGTGTTCCTCGCTGTTCTATTGTTCGCTTCATGTACGAATGGTATTCAATCTGATTATCTTTCGGATTACTATGTCCCTGTGTACATGGGCCTTGAAAAAAAGTCTCTGATTATAACGTGCATTTTCATGCATCACACCTTAAATCAAAATATTTTACCTTGACATGCACAGCACGTACCATAAACGGAAAGACAGTGGCGGATGTGCGCACATTTTCAGGACTTATGCAGATCTCAAATACACATCAGCAGGTACCAGAAGGTAAAAAAAGTTGGTTTTGCATAATATTGCGAAACAAAATGCCAGATAATATGTCTGCTAATGGGTGCCATTGTACAGTTCTTATAACACACCGTAGTAATATTTGTATCTCTGACTACGGTAGCCGTAATGGGCCGACAATCCATCAAGCGGTGAGGCTTCAAAGTCGTACTAAAACACTTTGACAGATTGTTGAGTGCCGTGTGTGATGTTCTATATTTTCAATGGAACATTTAAAGGCCTACTGAAATGATTTTTTTTTATTTAAACGGGGATAGCAGATCCATTCTATGTGTCATACTTGATCATTTTGCGATATTGCCATATTTTTGCTGAAAGGATTTAGTATAGAACAACATCGATAAAGTTCGCAACTTTTGGTCTCTGATAAAAAAAAAACCTTGCCCCTACCGGAAGTAGCGTGACGTTGTCAGTTGTTCACTCCCTCATATTTTCCTATTGTTTTCAACGCAGCTAGAGCTATTCGGACCGTGAAAGTGACGATTACCCCATTAATTTGAGCGAGGATGAAATATTTGTGGATGAGGAACGTTAGAGTGACGGACTAGAATGCAGTGAAATACATATTTTTTTTCGCTCTGACCGTAACTTAGGTACAAGCTGGCTCATTGGATTCCACACTCTCTCCTTTTTCTATTGTGGATCACGGATTTGTATTTTAAACCATCTCGGATACTATATCCTCTTGAAAATGAGAGTCGAGAACGCGAAATGGACATTACAGTGACTTTTATCTCCACGACAATACATCGACGAAGCTCTTTAGCATCTTTAGCATGAGCTAACGTGATAGCATCTGTCTCAAATGCAGATAGAAACAAAATAAATAAATCCCTGACTGGAAGGATAGACAGAAGACCGACAATACTATTAAACCATGTACATGTAACTACACGGTTAATAGATCTCAGCCTGGCAAAGCTTAACAATGCTGTTGCTAACGACGCTAAGGCTAACTTAGCAACCGGAGCTCACAGAGCTATGATAAATACATTAGCGCTCCACCTACGCCATCTGCTTTGCTCAGCAACACCCGTGCTCACCTGCGTTCCAGCGATTGACGGCGCGACGAAGGACTTCACCAGATCATCCGTGCGGTGGGTCTGCTAGCATCGGCTAGGCGTCTGCTAGCATCGGCTAGGCGTCTGCTATCCGAGTAAGTGGTCCTTGTGTTGCTACAGCCACCTACAACGTTCTTCTTTGCAGCCTCCATTGTTCATTAAACAAATTGCAAAAGATTCACCAACACAGATGTCCAGAATACTGTGGAATTATGAAATGAAAACAGAGCTTTTTTGTATTGTATTCAATGGAGAAGGTATACCTCTGTTCCTCGGGCTACGTCACGCGCATACGTCATCCTTCGAAAGCTTTTTCAACCGGAAGTGTGGCGGGAAATTTAAAATTGCACTTTATAAGTTAACCCGGCCGTATTGGCATGTGTTGCAATGTCAAGATTTCATGATTGATATATAAACTATCAGACAGCGTGGTCGGTAGTAGTGGCTTTCAGTAGGCCTTTAACGTGTTGGTGTTGTTTACTCGCGTCCTATTGCAGTCTACATGTATCTCTTATGTGTGACTGCCATCTACTGGTCACACTTATCATTACACCATGTACCAAAGAAAATTGCTTCGAGGTCGGTAATCACAAACAGAATTATTCCGTACATTAGGCGCACTGTCGATTTTTCAGAAAATTAAAGGATTATAAGAGCGCCTTATAGTCCGAAAAATACGGTATATAACGCTACATCTGTACATGTTGAATGGGGGGAGACAGCAGCAAAACAATCGCTTAAATCCGAGACTTTTACATTTAGTCCCCAACCACCACCAAAGTATATCTGACATCAAAGACATGCCCAGTAAGGATAATTCCAAACCGAATTTCGGAAGATGTGTTTTCATGCACTACAATCCGAATGACTTTCGGCATAAACCACCCGTCTCGATCGGATTAAAATTTTAATGCGATTAAATGCGTGCATGTGCACATAGCTTATATTAGTTTAAAATTCTACGTTTTTCGAGGCTATCCTCAGAGCCAAGTATTCTGCCTTGAGCTTTTACCGGGGCTGTCATTAATATGGTTTATTCCACACCATAGTACAGTGAACAATACATACTCATTACGCTGATGGTTCACTCTCTGAATGTCTGTCAAATGGTACTGGATACAGTGGCTTAATGTGTAATTACTTTTTATTTAGGGTTGTTTAGAGATTTTTGACGGGTATTATAGAAAATATTGTGATCATTGTTGACATCGGCTTGGATTTCTCTCAGCCTGAAGTAATTGAACCATCTGAACCATCTTTACGATGCCTCTTTGTTTCCCGCTTCCACATTGGTGTCCTCGACCCTCAATCCTAAAATACGTCACAGAAAAGGATATCAAAAGTGATGGCAAGTACAGTAAGCCGTAGTTCCAAATGACTGTCCACTTAGTTTACCCGTTTTCGCGATGAAAATTTCCACTGAAATTTTTTGTCAGTGTAAGTCCATGGTTGATAACGTGGTCACAATAAGTGTCGCACAAACGTCTTGAGTGAAATTTGGTCCTAGTGCCAGTGATGTACAGATCGATACTGAGCTATTGTTACCGCAGATTTGTGTTGTCCTGATACCAATATTTTGGTACCGGTACCAAAATGTATTTCGATAATTTTCGGTACTTTTTGATAATTTTCTAAACATACGGGACGACAAAAAATTGCATTATTGGCTTTATTTTAACAAAAAATCTTAGGGTACATTAAACATATGTTTCTTATTTCCCTAAATAAAATAGTGAACATACAAGACAACGTGTCTTTTATTAGTAAGTAAGCAAACAAAGGCTCCTAATTTAGCTGCTGACATATGCATTAACATATTGTGTCATTTTCCATTCTATTATTCTGTCAAAATTATTAAGGACAAGTGGTAGAAAATGAATTATTAATCTACTTTTTTATTTACTGTTAATGTCCACTTACTTTCTCTTTTAACATGTTCTATCTACACTTCTGTTAAAATGTAATAATCACTAATTATTCTGTTGTTCGGATGCATTACATTAGTTTTGGATGATACCACACATTTGGGCATCACTCCGATACCAAGTCGTTACAGGATCATACATTGGTCATATTCAAAGTCCTCATGTGTCCTGGGACATATTTCCTGAGTTTATAAACATAATACAAAAAAAACAAAAAACGAAAGAAGATGTTGTGAGGCCAAAAAAATATCGACATATTCATTGTAGTATCGACTAGATACGCTCCTATACTTGGTATCATTACAATGGACGTTAGGTGGAGATCCACCAATGGCATTTGTTTACATTTTGACGGCAGTGAGCTACGGTGTGTAGTGAAGCATGTTTAGCTATTCCTCGTCCTGCAGGGATGATACTTGTAAGAAAAGTACTTTATGGAAGCGAGGATTAGTGATTTAGAAGTAGCTAAAACACTGCATACTTCGGATTGACTTTAGCCGCTTGCTAGCTAGCTAGTCTTAAAGCACTTCTTCCTGTGGGCGTTTCAGTGTTATAGCTTCACCTTTATCTTTAGTTTTGAAGCCAAAATGCGTCCGTTCTCCCTTTTCTGTCTACACACCGTGTCTGCTTGTAAGTACTCTGTGATTGAGCGCTGCCGAACTTGCTCGTAAACCAGCAATGGCACGACGTGATGAGGACGGGGGGCATTTAGGGGACCGTTACTTTTAACATATGTTTCTTATTTCCCTAAATAAAATAGTGAACATACAAGACAACGTGTCTTTTATTAGTAAGTAAGCAAACAAAGGCTCCTAATTTAGCTGCTGACATATGCATTAACATATTGTGTCATTTTCCATTCTATTATTCTGTCAAAATTATTAAGGACAAGTGGTAGAAAATGAATTATTAATCTACTTTTTCATTTACTGTTAATGTCCACTTACTTTCTCTTTTAACATGTTCTATCTACACTTCTGTTAAAATGTAATAATCACTAATTATTCTGTTGTTTGGATGCATTACATTAGTTTTGGATGATACCACACATTTGGGCATCACTCCGATACCAAGTCGTTACAGGATCATACATTGGTCATATTCAAAGTCCTCATGTGTCCTGGGACATATTTCCTGAGTTTATAAACATAATACAAAAAAAACAAAAAACGAAAGAAGATGTTGTGAGGCCAAAAAAATATCGACATATTCATTGTAGTATCGACTAGATACGCTCCTATACTTGGTATCATTACAATGGACGTTAGGTGGAGATCCACCAATGGCATTTGTTTACATTTTGACGGCAGTGAGCTACGGTGTGTAGTGAAGCATGTTTAGCTATTCCTCGTCCTGCAGGGATGATACTTGTAAGAAAAGTACTTTATGGAAGCGAGGATTAGTGATTTAGAAGTAGCTAAAACACTGCATACTTCGGATTGACTTTAGCCGCTTGCTAGCTAGCTAGTCTTAAAGCACTTCTTCCTGTGGGCGTTTCAGTGTTATAGCTTCACCTTTATCTTTAGTTTTGAAGCCAAAATGCGTCCGTTCTCCCTTTTCTGTCTACACACCGTGTCTGCTTGTAAGTACTCTGTGATTGAGCGCTGCCGAACTTGCTCGTAAACCAGCAATGGCACGACGTGATGAGGACGGGGGGCATTTAGGGGACCGTTACTTTTAACATATGTTTCTTATTTCCCTAAATAAAATAGTGAACATACAAGACAACGTGTCTTTTATTAGTAAGTAAGCAAACAAAGGCTCCTAATTTAGCTGCTGACATATGCATTAACATATTGTGTCATTTTCCATTCTATTATTCTGTCAAAATTATTAAGGACAAGTGGTAGAAAATGAATTATTAATCTACTTTTTCATTTACTGTTAATGTCCACTTACTTTCTCTTTTAACATGTTCTATCTACACTTCTGTTAAAATGTAATAATCACTAATTATTCTGTTGTTTGGATGCATTACATTAGTTTTGGATGATACCACACATTTGGGCATCACTCCGATACCAAGTCGTTACAGGATCATACATTGGTCATATTCAAAGTCCTCATGTGTCCTGGGACATATTTCCTGAGTTTATAAACATAATATAAAAAAAACAAAAAACGAAAGAAGATGTTGTGAGGCCAAAAAAATATCGACATATTCATTGTAGTATCGACTAGATACGCTCCTATACTTGGTATCATTACAATGGACGTTAGGTGGAGATCCACCAATGGCATTTGTTTACATTTTGACGGCAGTGAGCTACGGTGTGTAGTGAAGCATGTTTAGCTATTCCTCGTCCTGCAGGGATGATACTTGTAAGAAAAGTACTTTATGGAAGCGAGGATTAGTGATTTAGAAGTAGCTAAAACACTGCATACTTCGGATTGACTTTAGCCGCTTGCTAGCTAGCTAGTCTTAAAGCACTTCTTCCTGTGGGCGTTTCAGTGTTATAGCTTCACCTTTATCTTTAGTTTTGAAGCCAAAATGCGTCCGTTCTCCCTTTTCTGTCTACACACCGTGTCTGCTTGTAAGTACTCTGTGATTGAGCGCTGCCGAACTTGCTCGTAAACCAGCAATGGCACGACGTGATGAGGACGGGGGGCACTTAGGGGACCGGTACTTTTTAGAGGCGGTATAGTACTGAATATGATTCATTAGTATCGCCGCGGTACTATACTAATACCGGTATACCGTACAACCCTACCGCAGATACCAGATCTTTATGCTCTAATACCGTTTCTCAGATCAAAATGTTGATACTTTAGTTATTTGTGATGTTTATCATTAACAGGAACAAAGTTTAAAGTAACTAAATCATTAAGATCTTGTCTAAGTGAAACGCGATTGGTGGGAACTACTTTTTCTTCCGCCTCGGTAAATAACGTAACGGGCAAGCGCAGTGCTCAGTCATCCGGTCTGTCATTTATTGACGTAAGATCAATTCTGACAATTAGAATGAGTCACTCAGAATAATAAAACAGCATGTTTTTTGCGATGTTTTGCTGCTCTGCTGCTGCCTGTCTGTTTTCTGTTGCAGTACTTGGTTTGGAGTCGCTCACACACACCTGCATGCTATTTGCAACCAGGCTTTCTTGAGCCTTCCTGCCAGTCTACTCAATGCCAGGCAATTGTTTGATGCCTCACACACCTGCTATAGACGGCTTCCACTCGCTTCCCTTGTCTCTTCAGAAAGATCACTTTTTTCCAGTGGCTTCGCCCCGGTGTTTCCGTTCTGTGGTTTTTTTTCCACTCCTTTTGAGTGAGCTATTTGTTAATAAACTTTTGTTTTGTTTTTGTCACCTGTCTCTGCTTCGAAGTGCTACTTCTTGCTTAGTCATTCCTAACACCATTTGGAGACACTGCATACAGAGTTGAATATAACTGAGATGACAGAATAACGCCACCGTTTGTTTTACGGTGTGTGATTGTTTAAAAGATCAATCCCCAAAAGCAGCAACACTTGAAATACACTACTTTTTCAATTTTACCAGGCATATTACCGTATTTTTCGGACCATGGGGCGCACCGGATTATAAGGCGGGTTTATTAAGGGTCTATTTTCATACATCAGATTATAAGGCGCAATAAAGGGGTCATATTATGATTTTTTTTCTACATTAAAAACACTTCTTTGTGGTCTACATAACATGTAATGGTCAAAATGTTGCATAGATTATGTTTTACAGATCATCTTCAAGCCGCTTTCTGAAAGTCGCTTCCGGATGCGCCGTTTTGTGGGCGGTCTTATTTACGTGGCTCACCTTCGGCAGCGTCTTCTCCCCGTCATCTTTGTTGTAGCGGTGTAGCGTGCAAGGACGGGAGTGGAAGAAGTGTCAAAAGATGGAGCTAACTGTTTTAATGACATTCAGACTTTACTTAAATCAATAACGGAGCAGCATCTCCTCATCCGTGGCTCACTAGTGCAACAACGCCGGAAATATGTCCCGTGAAAAACCATCCGATTGAAACTCTCTAATAAAATAAAGTTCCTTGGGTGAATAATGTAAACTCACTACACCGGTAGTTTTTAGCGCTTCCATAGCGAGTCTACTGACAGATATAAGTTAGAACTTTACGCTACTTTATTTTAGAAATGGCAACAACGAAGGATGAAAGTCCCATAACAATAAGATAGAGAAACATAAGAAGCTTAACGATTACAGTGTCGACACGGACTACAATGGCGGACACGCGCACATTTTCAGGACTTTTTTTTTTCCAGTTTGCATACACTTGTAAAGAACATAATGTCATGGCTGTATTGAGTTTTCCAATAATTTCTACAACTCTTATTTTTTTGTGATAGAGTGATTGGAGCACATACTTGTTGGTCACAAAAAACATTCATGAAGTTTGGTTCTTTTATGAAATTTATTTATTTTATTATTTGTATTTTTGTATGGGTCTACTGAAAATGTGACCAAATCTGCTGGGTCAAAAGTATACATACAGCAATGTTAGTATTTGGTTACATGTCCCGTGGCAAGTTTCACTGCAATTAGGCGCTTTTGGTAGCCATCCACAAGCTTCTGGCAAGTTTCGGGTTGAATTGTTGACCACTCCTCTTGACAAATTAGTGCAGTTCAGCTAAATGTGTTGGTTTTCTGTAGGGATGTCCGATTGTATCGGGCTACCGATATTATCGGCCAATAAATGCGTTAAAATGTAATATCGGAAATTATCGGTATCGGTTTCGTTATTATCGGTATCGGTTTTTAAAAGTAAAATGTATGACATTTTTAAACGCTGCTGTGTACACAGACGTAGGGAGAGGTACAGAGAGACAATAAACCTTTAAGGCACTTCCTTTACGTGTATTCCATCCCAGTCACATAATATCTACCGGCATTACTCATTACGACTTGATGCAAGACATACTTGTTCAACAGCCATACAGGTCACACTGAGGGTGGGCATATAAACAACTTTAACACTGTTACAAATATGCGCCACACTGTGAACCCACACCAAACAACAATGACAAACACATTTCGGGAGAACATCCACACCGTAACACAACATAAACACAACAGAACAAATACCCAGAATCCCTTGCAGTACTAACTCTTCCGGGACGCTAAAATATAACCCCCCCCCCGCAAACCCCTACCCCCCCCCACCTCAACCCCGCCCACCTCGACCTCTCATAGTCTCTCTCAGGGAGAGCATGTCCCAAATTCCAAGCTGCTGTTTGGATAGATAGATAGATAGTACTTTATTGATTCCTTCAGGAGAGTTCCCTCAGGAAAATTCAAATTCCAGCAACAGTGTAGAGAATAGAGATCAAATTTAAAAAGTAAAAAATAAATAATGGGGGTATAAATGGAAACAGAATAGAAAAATATCACAATAAGAATAAAAATAAAAAGCAACAATGACAATAAAAATATAACAGTAAAATAAGAATATAACAAGAGAAACTAGGCAGTAGTGACCATGTTATGAAAAATTATTGCACTGTTATTGTTTTGAGGCATGTTAAATAAAAAGAATGCACTTTGTGACTTCAATAATAAATATGGCAGTGCCATGTTGGCATTTTTTTTCCATAACTTGAGTTGATTTATTTTGGAAAACCTTGTTACATTGTTTAATGCATCCAGCGGGGCATCACAACGAAATTAGGCATAATAATGTGTTAATTCCACAACTGTATATATCGGTATCGGTTGATATCGGTATCGGTAATTAAGAGTTGGACAATATCGGAATATCGGATATCAGTAAAAAAGCCATTATTGGACATCTTTAGTTTTCTGACATGGACTTATTTCTTCAGCATTGTCCACACGTTTAAGTCAGGACTTTGGGAAGGCCATTGTAAAATCTTAATTCTGGCCTGATTTAGCCATTCCTTTACCACTTTTGACGTGTGTTTGGAGTCACTGTCCTGTTAGAACACCCAATTAGGCCCAAGACCCAACCTCCGGGCTGATGATTTTAGGTTGTCCTGAAGAATTTGGAGCTAATCCTCATTTTTCATTGTCCCATTTACTCTCTGTAAAGCACCAGTTCCATTGGCAGCAAAACAGGCCCAGAGCATAATACTACCACCACCATGCTTGACGGTAGGAGTGGTGTTTCTGGTATTGAAGGCCTCACCTTTTCTCCTCCAAACAGATTGCTGGGTATTGTGGCCAAACAGCTCAATTTTTGTTTCATCTGACATCATATGGACAAAGATAAGACCTTCTGGAGGAAAGTTCTGTGGTCACACTGTTTTTTTTGTTAGTAGATCAAGCCCATTGGTAGCATTTATCATGACATTTAAAGAGTATTTTGCATTTACTGCCCTCTATATCATTACTAAATAACTGGAGTAAGAAATGTAATATGTTAGCGATGTAGCATTAGCCTAATCGGACTATGTGATAAAAAGTCAACATTATTATTGCATGGATGTACTATATATAGCTGTTTAATAACAGTGACAGACATATTAACACGTAATCCGCATACTTAATAGATGTTCGCATCTTAGATTTTCATTCTCAATTCCCACTCACTGTGTTGTCCCCAGCTAGGGTTTTAAGGTCCGATGTGACTATCATCTGAAGCCCACGTTCAACGGAGATACCCCTGCAGTTCGGGTGTCTCTGCTCAAATCTTTCATTACAGCAACCCCTCTGTGTGACATTTGGTGTGGCTTTGAAAATGTCAAATGACAGGCTGGCCATATTTTTCCAGGGCTATAATCTGTTTTCTTTTCTTTCTTTTTTCTGGCAGAGCTGTTTGGCTCCCACAGGTTGGGTCAACACGCTGCTGCAGCAAACTGTGACCAGGCGATCTGGGTTTTTCGGAGAGCCAAGCGGGATGCGGAAAATGCCGCCTTTCAAAATTTGAGCTTTTAAAAGGAGAGAAAAAAGATGATTACAAAGACTTGGGGTTTCATGAAAGTGACAGCGGGTGATTTTCGTGTCATTTTCAGTTTACCACCGTCACGCTTGCTTGCTGTGGAAAGAATACATTTTACTCAGTGCAAAAGCTACGCCGATATCTGTTACTGAAATCAAATTCAGTTGGCTGACGGGAAGTGACTCAGAATGTCTCTGAAAACAAAACCTCAGACTATAGCTCATTTTATTTAAATGTTCCTTTTCTATGCTGATAAAACATCCTGGCAGCCGAGCACGACAAATGTGATGCAAAATATTGTAAGAAGGGACCTCTTTCCTGCACGGATAAGACAACAGACATTTACACAGTTTCCCACCTCGGCCTTCAGTGATGTCCGACTTCAATGATTACCTCTCAAAATACCATCATTTATGTCACCACATGACCATCGCTGGAGAAATACTATACAGAAACACATTGGGCATTGAACCACCTCAACAGTGTACAAAACGGTTTATTTTCTGGCGCATTTAAAAATCAATAAACCTGCATCAGCAACTAAAACATATGTTATGTGGTACTGTCAAAATTAAAATTGCAAACAACATATTAAACGTAAGTAAAATATTTGAACTTACAATTTGTAGCACCCATTCGACGCCGTATAAGCCAGTGGTACCGCACGTAGTCGGTTGATTCGTGTGGAAGTGGCGGGCATTTCGCCATTTCATCGCCGGGAAAGCTGAGCTAGCTCACATCGTCTCACAAGATGTAGATTCTCTCTAACCCTTGTGTAATGTTCATATTGTTGTTACTCAGCCAGCGTTTGTGGGTCTGATGGACCCGTTGCATTTTGTGGCTTTTAATGCCTCACAATCAAGGCAAGGCAACTTTATTTGTATAGCACTTTTCATACACAAGGCAGACTCAAAGTGCTTCACGGACAACAAAGTGAAATGAAAGAAAATACAAGCAAAATTCAAATGCAGACAATAAAAATAAAAACAGTGCGGACGTTAAAAGTTAAAAAATTTAAAGATTTAGCTGGAAGCTAAGGTGAACATAAAAGTTTTCAGTCTAGTTTTAAAAGTAATCAAGAGTTGGGGAAAGTCTGACATCTTCAGGAAGTTTATTCCAGCTATTTGTTGCATAGTGACTGAATGATGCTCTCCCTTGATTTGAGTTTACTCTGGGAACCGCTTACAGACTGGTCTCAGAAGATCTTAGTGATCTAGAGGGCTTATATAGTGGGAGCATATCAGTGATATACTTCGGCCCTAGACCATGTAGTGATTTATATGTGAGCAGGAGGATTTTGAAATCAATTCTCTGATGTACAGGGAGCCAATGTAAGGATTTAAGAATTGGTGTAATGTGCTCACATTTGTTGGTCTTTGTTAGAACTCTAGCAGCAAACACTTTTATGTTATAATACTGAACAGATGTTTACCTTATCCCAATAAAGATATGTTCAGTATTTTAACATAAAAGTGTTTGATTGTGAGGCTTTAAAAGCCACAAAATGCAACGGGTCCATCAGACCCACAAACGCTGGCTGAGTAACAACAATATGAACGTTGCACAGAAAATGTATCTGCCAGTTTCTGCATCCCACAGTGATCCTTCTTTTGTGTTTCTGCACCTGCGGTTCCCACACAAGGTTGCAACATTGTTTGTCAACACCGTCTGCTCTCATTTTCTCGCACATTTGACCCTCTGATGTTCTGTGTACCTACACTCTGTCCTCCTCCTGTATAGGCCTGCTGTGTGTGTGTGTGTGTGTGTGTGTGTGTGTGTGTGTGTGTGTGTGGTACACAGAACATCAATTTCCACTCTTCTATTAGCCCCGGGTCCAGTGGACCCCGACATCTTATATGTAATAGAAATGTGTAGGGGGGGTGTATGGTGTGTGTTCATTAAATATGTATTCTGATATATGTTCTTCACAGAAAATGAGCCAAAGTCAGTGAGTCTCAGTTTGAAAAATGAATTAATTGTATCATTTTTCTTCTAATAAAAAATGAAAACGGGTCCCACAAACCCGAACACCACACAAGGGTTAAATATCCTTCTTGAAAATGGCCTTGCAAATATACATCTGTTTTCCTTCTTTGTGGGTTAAAAAAGTGATTTCTCTGCTAGCCCGGTATGGCTACAGCACAACACTTCCTGCTTTAGTAAATTGAAATTGCAACTTGTCAATGGATACTCACTTTGGAATGACAAGTGAGTGTCCAATCACAGTCTTGTTAACATCAGGCTACCTAGGTAAGCTACTGTCAACAACTTGTGATATGATTGGCTATCGCAACTGTACGTGTTCTCAAATTCATCCGCTAACGGTGGCTCTGCTGATCTGCATAGCACCGCCGATTTGTAGCTCCAGAACAATCAATTTAATGCGTGCTTGAAGCCGGTCGATGGAAACGTATAAAGTGTTTAAAACCCGGGATGTGGAGCCGTTGAGGAGGGAAGTGTTTGATAATATAAAACTCAAAAATCCGGGAAAGCCCTTGTCGAAAAGCTGCTGAAACACCATACAAGGATTTAAAACAATACATTCTGGCTCTCTGATTTTCCTTCATGTCTTTGTACTTTGTACTTAAATATATTCATTATGGTCTTAAAAAACTCTTAATTTTGACTTGTTGAAACCTGCAGAGACTCTGACATTGTCCAGATGTCCACCATGGCTCTGACTTGTTCAGGGTGAAATTTTTGCATGTCTGCAATGTTTTAAATCGTAATGTGGGAACCATTTATTTATTTCCACGTGGCTCGTGGTCGAGATGACACAGCATGATGTCACTGACTAACATTCACAAATTACTTTGTCTGAGATCCTTTTTTCTGAACAAGTTTATGACCTACTCCATATGTGGTAAATGTTTTACGACTGACGTTTGTGTGAGTCTGCCATTTTTGTAGCGTGTTTGTAGTCCAACGAAAACTACGACTAAGGTGAAACACAAAAGATACAATTCTCTGGTTTTGGTTGTGGTAACCAGCATATTGTCACGACGTGGACTGTGGGGGGTTTGTTTTCCCGAGATGCAAGAGAAATTGGAGTGGACATGGCGTGAGGGTAAGGACATGATTTATTCTATTACTCAAAAAGGAATAAACAAAAAGCGCGCACAAGGCGGAGATACAACTTGACTAATGAAAACAAAACAAAAATAGCACTTGGGCAAAAAACTATGGACATGAAACAAAACACTTACTGGGACATGGCATGATGAGAGCAGCGGTAAATCATGGCATGAAGTGCGCAGAAGTAATGTTAGAGCAGAGCATGAATAATGTCACTATTATTTAAGCCTGTCCTTTTCAGTTTGTCTGTCTGGCGACATTACCTCTGCTCACTTCATGCCAAGATTACCCTCTACTACCCATGCTACCCATGTTACCTTTGATATCCATGCCATAGTTCCATGCTTTCCAAGTAAGTTTTTGTTTATGACCATAGTTCAGTTTATGTGTTTACGCTCTTTTGTTTCATAGCCTAGTTTGTTCTCTGCCTTGTGCGCGCCTTTTGTTTGTACCCTTTTTGTAGTTTATAGTAATAATAAAACATGTATTTACCTTCACGCCATGTCCGGTCCAGTTCTGTTGCATCTCGGGAAAACAAACCCCACCATTGTCCACGCCGTGACACATATGTGACTGCACAAACATACAAACTCATCTAAAGAATTAACCTTTGTGTTTCGTGACAATGTACTTACTCCAAAGCATAGCCCAGCGAGCCAGACATGAAGCACAGAACTTGGCGAAGACCCCCGCTTTGGTCCGAGGGTAACATAAACAAGGATTTACCCAAAATGACCATAAATAACAGAGACAGCTTCTACATTTTATCGCAAAGGTGGACACAATGAAACTAGTCATTAGTCAAACAGCCACATTCTACAGAGGCACTAGAGAGAGCCTACTGACCAACTGCATCTCTGTCTGGACTGGAGCCCGCTGCCTGACCAGGGCTCAGAAAATCTGAAGAGACTCCTCCCACCCCCACAAGGACTGTTTTCACTGCTGGACTCTAGAAAGAGGTTCCGCCACCTCCGTAGCAGAACCTCCAGGTTCTACAACGAGCTAATGCAACAAAATGTTTTTCTTACCTGTACTGTAAAGTTCAAATTCGAATGACAATAAAAGGAAGCTTAAGTCTAAGTCTAAGTCCAAGTCTAGTCCAGTAACGGTAGATTGATTTGATTTGTAAGGATGCGTTAGCGATGTAACATTGTAGCTACTTATTGTTTAATACAAAGATAAACATGCTACTGTACATAAAATGGAGGGTTGTACGTAGTCGTTTCAAATAGTGAGAAAGGGATTATATGGTTGCAGTATACCTTATACATGAAAAGTGACAAATTGGGAGGTTGCACTATCCACTTCAGCTGCCAGATGGTATTTTGTGACAATTCCAACTTTGACCACAGTGTCAATTCAAGCAATAAATCATCCATCCATTTTTCTACCGCTTGTCCCGTTCGGGGTCGCGGGGCTGCTGGAGTCTATCTCAGCTGCATTCGGGCGGTAGGCGGGGTACACCCTGGACAAGTCGCCACCTCATCGCAGGGCCAACACAGATAGACAGACAACATTCACACTCACATTCGCACAATCAAAGTTTATTTATATAGCCCTTAACCACAAGTGTCTCAAAGAGCTGCACAAGCCACAACGACAGTTGCTATGAAGAGAGGCGCTTTCCATCATTTTCAGCAGACTGCATTGCAAAATGATTATACATTTTTACAGAGATAAAAAAGACGGATTTGCGAATATGGACGGAAAAATCACATGCCTGCATTTCTAGTAAAAAGTAAAATATAATTTTAACTAGAGATGTCCGATAAATGCTTTGAAATGTAATATCAGAAATTATCGGTATCGGTTTCAAAAAGTAAAATGTATGACTTTTTAAAACGCCGCTGTACTGAGTGGTACACGGACATAGGGAGAAGTACAGAGCGCCATAAACCTTAAAGGCACTGCCTTTGCGTGCCGGCCCAATCACATACTATCTACGGCTTTTCACACACACAAGTAAATGCAAGGCATACTTGGTCAAAAGCCATACAGGTCACACTTAGGGTTGCCGTATAAACAACTTTAACACTGTTACAAATATGCGCCACACTGTGAACCCACACCAAACAAGAATGACAAACACATTTCGGGAGAACATCCGCACCGTAACGCAACATAAACACAACAGAACAAATACCCAGAACCCCTTGCAGCACTAACTCTCCCGCTAATCCCTAACCACCCCCCCCCCACCCCAACCCCACCCACCTCAACCTCCTCATGCTCGCTCAGGGAGAGCATGTCCCAAATTCCAAGCTGCTGTTTTGAGGCATGTTAAAAAAAATAATGCACTCTGTGACTTCAATAATAAATACGGCAGTGCCATGTTGGCATTTTTTTCCATAACTTGAGTTGATTTATTTTGGAAAACCTTGTTACATTGTTTATTGCATCCAGCGGGGCATCACAACAAAATTAGGCATAATAATGTATTGATTCCACAACTGTATATATCGGTATCGGTTGATATCGGAATCGGTAATTAAGAGTTGTTATCGGCAAAAAAAACATTATCGGACATCTCTAATTTTAACGTATGTTATTTTGTTGGTTTATCGTGATCTAAAAAAAATACAGAAATGTCTGACAGATTCAGTCAGCATAAAGGTCCTGGGTGTGAAGGGGTTCATTTGCATTTCAAAAGATACACAAAACTGGACATCAAATTACCACCAGTATTTTAAATGTACATTAAAACCATATTATGAACCATAATATGAGTTTAGGGGAAAATGGGGTATTTTTCCTCTTACACTATAAATGTTGAGCTTTTTCACCTTGTAATGGCTCATTTTAACAAACCTGATTGAATGCTGCAATTAAACTGCCTGCCCTTTTTAAAAATGTGCAGGTGTTGGATAATGGATGTTCATTTCAGTGAGAGTCGGTAAGATTAACCACATAATTTGCTTTTATGTCAACTGCGCATACAATCAGCATAGCTAGCTAGTGGTTTTAATAAGGGGGAGCTGCTTTTTTTTAAATTGCAGTGTATATGTGTTTTTGTATTATTTACAACGGTGGTGTCAGGAGACTATGTATTGTCTGTATTGGTTTTCTAGAATACATATGACTTGAAAAATCAACACCTTGTACCATTACTTATCGCCAAGTACCGAAATCAACACCTTGTACCATTACTTAATGCCAAGTACCGTGATGTTATGACACAATGATTGGACAGACCACCATATTGAGGATTTGTACCAGACAACTTTATGCATGAGCTTGTGGTCAAGGTATCTGTGTGCCCTCAAGATGTGGCTTTAGCCTGCAACATGGTATGACGTGGTTGATTTGTTTCAGACATGCTTGAAATGTTACATTAAGAAACATCACGTTGATGCAATTGCACAATTCAGCATATCCACAAAGTACCGTATTTTCTGGACCATAGGGCACACCGGATTATAAGGAGCACTGCTGATGAGCGTGTCTCTCCAGGTATTTGTTCATACAAAAGGCGCATTAGATGGGGTCTTATTATGATTTTTTTTCTAAATTTAAAACGTTTCCTTGTGGTCTACATAACATGTAATGGTGGTTCCTTGGTCAAAATGTACCAGTACCGGTACCAAAATTATTTTGATACTTTTTGGTACTTTTCTAAATAAAGGGGACCACAAAAAAATTGCATTATTGGCTTTATTTTAACAAAAAATCTTACGGTACATTAAACATATGTTTCTTATTGCAAGTTTGTCCTTAAAATAAAATAGTGAATATACAAGACAACATGTCTTTTATTAGTAAGTAAGCAAACAAAGGCTCCTAATTTAGCTGCTGACATATGCAGTAACATATTGTGTCATTTATCATTCTATTATTTTTTTCTAAATTATTAAGGACAAGTGGTAGAAAATTAATTATTAATCTACTTGTTCATTTACCGTTAATATCTGCTTATTTTCTCTTTTAACATGTTCTATCTACACTTCTGTTAAAATGTAATAATCCCTTATTCTTCTCTTCTTTGATACTTTACATTGGTTTTGGATGATACCAAAAATGTGGGTATCAATCCGATACCAAGTCGTTACAGGATCATACATTGGTCATATTCAAAGTCCACATGTGTCCAGGGACATATTTCCTGAGTTTATAAACATAATATACATTTTTAAAAAACGAAAAGAAGATGTTGTGATGCCAAAAAAATATCAACATAATCATAGTAGTATTGACTAGATACGCTCCTGTACTTGGTATCATTACAGTGGATGTTAGGTGTAGATCCACCAATGGCGTTTGTTTACATTTTGACGCCGGTGAGCTACGGTGTGTAGTGAAGCATGTTTAGCTATTCCTCGTCCTGCAGGGATGATACTTGTAAGAAACATACTTTATTTGTCGCCATGGAGGCGAGGATTAGTGATTTAGAAGTAGCTAAAACACTGCCGACTGGGGCTGAACTTTAGCCGCGAGCTAGCAAGCCATGTCTTAAAGCACCTCTTCCTGAGGGTGTTTCAGTGTTATAACTTCACCTTTATCGTAAGTTTTTAAGCCAAAATGCGTCCATTCTCCTTTTTCTGTCTACACACTGTCTGTTTTTAAGTACTCTGTGATTGTGTGCTGCCGAACATGCTTGTCTGCTGGTAAAACCGGCAATGAGACGACGTGACGACAACGGGGGCAGTTCTCTTATGAGACTTTTCCAGACAATACTGTAAGTCAAAGTTATGTTCATAGATTGGCTGGTTCTGCGACTTATAATCAGGTGCGACCTACTTATCAAAATGTATCTAATTTAAACTTTTGAAATTTTAATTCTTACTGGCTGACATGAACCAAGAGTAAACATTACCGCAATAGGATGCTCTTGGCTTATGACTAGTGAAAAAGACTGGACACAAACAAAATGTCCCCCAAAATAAAAAATCCAAATCCTACAAACTTAGGTCATAAAATATGCAGCTAAAAATGGTCCTCGTGTAGGAGTTTTAAAGTCGGTGACAAAATTGTGAGGGACTGGCGAAAAGCCCAGATAACTTTATCGACATTTCGAAGGTTTGCTATCCTATTAATGGACAGCAAGCGATCTATCTATTTTTGACATTTGGAACAACAATAAAAGAAAACTTTGAGTCATTGAGGCTTCCAGCACTCGCACTCGGTGGAAATACAAACCCAGTTTCCATATGAGTTGGGAAATTGTGTTAGATGTAAATATAAACGGAATACAATGATTTGCAAATCATTTTCAACCCATATGCAGTTGAATATGCTACAAAGACAACATATTTGATGTTCAAACTGATAAACTTTTTTTTTTGTGCAAATAATCATTATCTTTAGAATTTGATGCCAGCTACACGTGACAAAGAAGTTGGGAAAGGTGGCAATAAATACTGATAAAGTTAAGGAATGCTCATCAAACACTTATTTGGAACATCCCACAGGTGAACAGGCAAATTGGGAACAGGTGGGTGCCATGATTGGGTATGAAAGTAGATTCCATGAAATGCTCAGTCATTCACAAACAAGGATGGGGCGAGGGTCACCACTTTGTCAACAAATGCGTGAGCAAATTGTTGAACAGTTTAAGAAAAACCTTTCTCAACCAGCTATTGCAAGGAATTTAGGGATTTCACCATCTACGGTCCGTAATATCATCAAAGGGTTAAGAGAATCTGGAGAAATCACTGCACGTAAGCAGCTAAGCCTTGCCTGTACCGGAAGTAGCGTGACGTCACAGGTTGAAAGGCTCCTCACATCTGCACATTGTTTACACCAGCAGCAAGAGCGATTCGGACCGAGAAAGCGACGATTACCACATTAATTTGAGCGAGGATGAAAGATTCGTGGATGAGTAACGTAAGAGTGAAGGACTAGAGTGCAGTGCAGGACGTATCTTTTTTCGCTCTGACTGTAACTTAGGTACAAGGGCTCATTGGATTCCACACTTTCTCCTTTTTCTATTGTGGATCACGGATTTGTATTTTAGACCACCTCGGATACTATATCCTCTTGAAAATGAGAGTCGAGAACGCGAAATGGACATTCAGAGTGACTTTTATCTCCACGACAATACATCGCCGAAGCTCTTTAGCTACGGGGCTAACGTGATAGCATCGGGCTTAACTGCAGATAGAAACAAAAGAAATAAACCCTTGACTGGAAGGATAGACAGAAAATCAACAATACTATTAAACCATGGACATGTAACTACACGGTTTATGCTTTCCAGCCTGGCGAAGCTTAACAATGCTGTTGCTAACGACGCCATTGAAGCTAACTTAGCAACGGGACCTCACAGAGCTGTGCTAAAAACATTAGCTATCCACCTACGCCAGCCAGCCCTCATCTGCTCATCAACACCCGTGCTCACCTGCGTTCCAGCGATCGACGGAGCGACGAAGGACTTCACCCAATCATAGATGCGGTCGGCGGCTAGCGTCGGATAGCGCGTCTGCTATCCAAGTCAAAGTTCTCCTGGTTGTGTTGCTATAGCCAACCGCTAATACACCGATCCCACCTAAAGCTTTCTTCTTTGCAGTCTTCATTGTTCATTAAACAAATTGCAAAAGATTCACCAACACAGATGTCCAGAATACTGTGGAATTTTGCGATGAAAACCGAGCTTTTTGTATTGGATACAATGTGTCCGAATACTTCCGTTTCAACGAATGACGTCACGCGCATACGCCATCATACATAGAGGTTTTCAACCGGAAGTTTAGCGGGAAATTTAAAATTGCACTTTATAAGTTAACCCGGCCGTATTGGCATGTGTTGCAATGTTAAGATTTCATCATTGATATATAAACTATCAGACTGCGTGGTCGGTAGTAGTGGGTTTCAGTAGGCCTTTAAGTCGGGGTCCATGTAAATCAATTTATGGTAAAATTCATGCCATCTTTTCTCAACGCATCGACCATGTCTCTTGATATCGCTCACATCAAAGGCTCCCCAATGTGGGGAAGTGTTATTGATGAGGCAGGAGTTACGTACCAAAAATAGCTTAAAAATGTCCGTTAGTATGTAATAGTGTGATGTCGTTGCACTATATTATGAACTAGACAGGGTGTTATAATATTTTATTTTGAAGTATCGCTTTTATTTTTGAAGAACCGGGTGTCCGGTGCGGGAAGTGTCTTTGCTATTTTTTCGTTGTTTACTTCCTCTAGTTTCGGACTTTTGAGTTGGAAGGAGCAGAAATCAGTCCGCCAGTGAAGCTGAGACCTGTGTGTGTGTGTTTTGTGTTTCCAACACAGGTCACCAATAAATGGTGAAGCGACGGCATGGCGAAGTGTCTTTTATTTAAAAAACTACACAACGCAGACTAAGACACACTAAATATGCAGTGAAAGAAAACATATAGTACTGACACGCAACAAGGGAAACTATGACATTATTCTGCAATTCTCAGGGCCTTCAATCGGTCGCAATTGGACTGTTCAGTTTGTTTTCCAAGTATGCTTCATCAGTTCATGCTCATGGACTCAGATCGGTCAGATCTGACCAAACGGAGAATGCAATAACCAGGAACTTAGGGGAAGAGTGAACTGTACATGAGATCTCATTATGTTCAAGGACATAACAACGAATGCATTCCGTGATTTCGATCTTTGCAAATACAGATTGTATCTCATTTCGGTTACGGAAGAAGAGGTACCAGGTACGAGACGAAGGGAAAGTGGACAGATGTGTGTATGTGTGTCCAACACACGTGCACAGAGTTAACTTTCAGTTTAGATATTCGCCAAAGTGAGGCAGCAACATAGACAAAAGCATATGTGGAGGGCGACCGTCTTAGTGAAGGCCCAGGACTTTCGACAGCTTGGTCTGTGCTGGTATTGCTATTGTTTGTATAGTAAGGAAGGGATTTATATTGCCCTATTCTTAAGTGGATCTCGGGCAAAAGGAAGAGGGGTTGATCAATTTCCAAAGTTTATTTATATAGCCCTTAATCACAAGTGTCTCAAAGGGCTGCACAAGCCACAACGACATCCTCGGCTCAGATCCCACATCAGGGCAAGGAAAAACTCAACCCAATGGGAAACAATGAGAAACCTTGGAGGGGACCGCAGATGTTGGGATCTAGTTAAGAGTGTGAGAGTCCAGTCCGTAGTGCGGCCAGCAGGGGATCATCTTGAGTGGAGATAAGTCAGCAGCGCAGAGACGTCCCCAACTGATGCACAGATGAGTGGTCCACCCCGGTTTCCGACTTTGAACAGCTAGCGCAATAACAGGTCCAAACAGGAGAGGGAGGCAGAGCAGAAAAGAGACGGCAGATCAACTGGTCTAAGGGAGGTTTTTTTTAAAGGCTAGCGTATACAAATGAGTAAACTCCAGTCTGCTGAAAATGATGGAAAGCACCACTCCAAACCACAAAACACATTTTAAGATATCCAACACTCTACTGCCATCTGGTGGCTAAAGTGGATGGCGCACTCCCAAATGTGTCACGTTTCATGTGTCAGGTAAATTACACCGAATGGGGCCATATGAATCCTACTGTACCTACACTTATTTTGTAGAATAAATAGTTAATCTTCAATTCTTGTCATTATTTACACAGCCTTGGAACTAGGACTACTTCCTAAAAAAGGGAGGGTACCATTATAAAAATCCATTGACCGATTATTTCGCAATGTTCCACTAAAGGTACATTAGTATTAAAAACTGTGAGTCTTAAAATGATCCTTCATTATGTTGCTTTTAGTGACAAAGAATAACAGTGTCCTTAAAGTTTTTTCAGAAAATAAAAAAAGGAAAAATGATGCGAGGAAAAGGCAAATTAAAACCCATCCATCAAGCATCTCTTCTTGCTGACCCGCCTGTTTTTTTCCCCCGCGACCTTGCTCCAGGATGTCTTTTCAATCCATCTGGATTGGACTTTTTTTTTTTTTTTTTTGAAAGGGGGGCTTTTTTGCTGATGTCAGCAATTTTACCTGGCCCGCATTCACTCCCTGGTTAATATGTAAACGTTTAGGGCTGATTGCATTTTCACTACATTAAAAACAACAGTTTAAAGCACACAGTAAATGAGTGATTTGGACTTGTATGTCGACTTCTCTTGTAAGTGAACACGTTTTCCAGCTTATGTTTTGCATGCTGTCACACTTTGCTTAGTGAATATTCCACTGCATCATGTCATTCATCTGCACCAGGCTCAAATAATGAGCATTCTCTTTGTTAGTAAGAAATAATACTGTATTGTTTTCTTCCAAAAAAACAATGTTATCCATCTACAGCAGAATATTCCTTGACATATACAAACATCTCATTTGTCAACAACGTTCTCACCCTGCCTATTGTGAGCTATAGTCTGACTGCCAAAAGACGTGTGACAGAATGTATATTAGCCATTATTGTATTTGCACTGGTTACTTGACATATGTCATGATGACAAATAATTTATAGACGTTATAAAAGATGAAAAAGGTCCCGATTTGGGATGAGGTTACCCTTGAAGGCAATGATGAACTATGGGGACCTCGCATGAGAGGGTTTTATTATTGCCCCTATTTAGAGGCCGAGCCATCGCAACATTGACAGATTTGTGGCAAAGTCTTTATCAAATAAACCTTTTCAAGGTTTTACTCCCTCTGAGAACAAAATTATTGTGAGTGTGTAAGGTTGTTAATCAATACCAATGAGGCCAATACGATATGGAGTCACGGTGTAAGGGTCACGTTGTTTTTATGGACATACATGTGGTCTGTATAAAAATGTCAATATGTTTGCCATAATTCTGAAGCAATCAATTCAAATACATGCACACATTTATTTTTATGACATATTGCATGTGGGTCATTCCACTTGCTTGTTGTAACGCTCTCTAAACTCTAAATCTGATAATACACATTTTGAATGACTTACATGTGTATTCAAAACAAATAAAACTTTATTTATAAAGGGATTTTCATACATTAAAATGCAACACAAAGTCATTTACAGACTTAAAAACAAAGCCCAGGTAACCCATGGTCCCCTCTTGATGCATCTCTGTCAACTTTTTTTTTTGTACAAGATTCCGAACTAAAGATGACTCATTCGAGTAAACAGGAGTGAGTTTTTAGCATATCATTTCTCAATTCATGAAATGTGCTTGGCATCTATGCTAATGCATGTTGAGGTTAAGCACATTAAATTATTTCAACTGAAAGTGTAATTAAAAAATGAACCAATAACATTAAGAATATTGATGGGCTTGCTGCCTGTGCTATGAACCTCTGGATTTATTGAAACTAAAAAGCAAGCATAAAACAGTAAGCATGTGTTAAATATCAAGTTATATGACTCTGAGGTGTAGGGCTGTAAGTTAAGCAAAAAAGGTTAGCAAGTGAATGTTAGGATGCTAACAGTTAGCATGTGTCAAGGATCAAGTTATATGGCTCTAAGGCAGGGGTTGGCAACCCAAAACGTCGAAAGAGCCAAAAATACAAAAAACAA
The DNA here is from genome assembly GCF_033978785.1 of Entelurus aequoreus. Classification (NCBI taxonomy): domain Eukaryota; kingdom Metazoa; phylum Chordata; class Actinopteri; order Syngnathiformes; family Syngnathidae; genus Entelurus; species Entelurus aequoreus. The sequence goes on along the minus strand of NC_084732.1, from coordinate 78,155,652 downwards.
ATCTGTCTGGAGTCGCAAAAAATTAAAAGCTGTGTATAAGTCTTATAAAGAAGGCAACACATGATGTAAGTGTCTATCCCTCCATCCATCCATTTTCTACCGCATGTCCCTTTTTTGGGGTCGCAGGGGGTGCTGGAGCCTATCTCAGCTACAATCGGGCGGAAGGCGGGGTACATCCTGGACAAGTCGCCACCTCGTCGCAGGGCCAACACAGATAGACAGACAACATTCACACTCACATTCACACACTAGGGACCATTTAGTGTTGCCAATCAACCTATCTCCAGGTGCATGTTTTTGGGGGTGGGAGGAAGTCGGAGTACCCGGAAGGAACACATGGAGTCACGGGGAGAACATGCAAACTCCACACAGAAAGATCCCGAGCCCGGGATTGAACTCAGGACTACTCAGGACCTTCGTATTGTGAGGCACATGCACTAACCCCTGTACCACCGTGCATATATATAAAAAATATATAAATAACCAACATAACAAGAGGGTAATAGCTCAACACTGCTCCCCTCACCTCCCAGGGGGTGATCAAGGGTGATGGGTCAAATGCAGAGAATAATTTCGCCACACCTAGTGTGTGTGTGACAATCATTGGTACTTTAACTTTAACTTTAACCATATCTTTTTTATCCAAACACAGCAACATTAAAGCAAGTTTAAGCACTAAACACACACAAGTCTTGTTAGTGCAATTTTAAAACCGAAAAACTAAACAAGGAAAATTATTTTACCTTGTGTCCATGAACATGTGTGGCATGGTTGAACACATTGGGAGTTTCGGAGTGATAAACAAGCGGTGGCTTCACGTCGTTGCCGCTGGAGTTAGCACACATTAGCAGTGTGAGGTGATCCTTCATCGGCCTGTGTCCCGGTAGTGCCTTTGTCGTAATAAAGGTCAGCTGTGGCATCGTTCTCGGTCTCATCACAATTAAAGACTTTCTGTGGAACAAAGCCCTGTTTGCTGATAAAATCCTCAAAATGAAGGTGCTGCAAGCCTGAGGCTAACTACTGAGCTAAAATGCTGGCTCAGTGGTCGTCTAGCAACCCAAAGCTAGAGTTTGGACACATTTTAAGTGTTTTTGATCACACAAAGTAATATCTAAGACAGGCGGACACAGCTCTGACCGGCGCAAGGTACGACAATTCGGAAATAAACCCGTCAGAAGTGGTGCTAGCCTCGAAGCTCTTCAAAATAGCGCCGTCAGTCTTTACAGGATGTAAACAGGATATGACGCAGGGGGCCTCGCCTCTTTAAAATGGCCGTGCCCGTGTGTACAGGAAGTGTGTCATTAAGATGGCAGCCCCCCGGCGGCACACAAAATATACACCACATGTGTAGAACTCAAGGCCCGCCACTTCATTTTACGTGGTCTGTCACTTCATTATATGTAGGGTTGGGTATCGTTTGCATTTGAACGATTCTGATTCCGATTCCGATTCTTTGTTTCGATTCCGATTCCTGACGATTCTCGATTCCGATTCTTTTAAGAGGCAGGGTCAAAAAAAAGTTTAGGATATTTTAAATGAGCTAGCTAACCTACAGTCTTTCTGAATGGAATAGTCTGACATTCTCCATCAATTTTAATTCTATTAACTTTTTATGAACTTTACTATAAATTCCTCACAGGGCTGTTTTCAACTAGAATATAAATATCAAATCTATGAACTTGAATATAAATATTATAAATTATGAATACATTTTCCCAGGGGTACACTTTCCTCAAGAGAGCTTTATTTTTGAAAACCTCATGAAAACACATTTACACACACAAGTGTATGATGCTGCAAGTACTTAAACATGTTACCGTGCTCCCACTGATGGGCTAACCTGGTGCAGAAAAGCAAATAAACAATAAGAAACAACTTGCAAAACCCAGTCCAGATTAGCAGCAGGTACAGTATAAAATCAGAGACAGTTCTTGTTTAGGAAAATTACCATATCCGCCTTCTCAGGCAGGATGCGTGAGCGTTCTGGACAGATAGTGTCTCCTGCTGTGGAAAATACACGTTCGCTGGGTGTGGAAGAAGCCTGAACGCATAAATAGGAGAAAGCGCGATCTGACAGCAAAGGATACGTTTTTTGTTGGTTCCACCACCATGCAGCAGGGTCGTCAGACATAAGTATCGGTGGAACGTCCTGGTACATCTGCAGCTCTCTCTCCACTCGTTTCTTGATGGACATGGAGCTCTGTTATTTCGCGGTTATTTCAATTTTTTTTGTAAAGTGAAGCCACACTTTCGACCGCCGACGCCCGCTATCCATGCCTGAGCTTGACTGACTCGCTCGGCTATGCTAACACTTCCGGGGGTGGGCGCTTCTTCATTGGTGTTCAGCGGCTTCTTCTTCCGGTTCGGCGGACAGCATCGAAAATAGGAATCGAAATTTAAACTTTTGAATGATTCCGGGAGAATCGGAAAGTTAGTCCCGGTTCCAATCGATACTCGATACTCGATACCCAACCCTAATTATATGTGACCCACCACTTCATTTTATACTGTATGGCTCACCATGTCATTCAATGTGGTACACCATGACGTTTAACGTGGTCCGCCAATTAATTCACATTGTTTAATTGAATAGGTTAGGATAAGATTTACTTTATTCATCGCACAATGAGGAAATTAAGTGATTTCAGATTCAAAAGGTCCCAAAAAAATAAGGTAAAAACACATGGAAACCAAAGGGAAACAATAAAAAAAAACACAAAGGACATAAAACTAATGTGGTCTGCCATATCATTTTACATAGCCCGCCACTTCATTTTATGTCGCCCCCTACGTCATTCAATGTAGCAGGGCTGGGCGATATGGACGAAAAAGTATATTTCGATATATTTTTACTTAAACTCAATATTCGATATATATCTCGATATATTTTTCGCTGAAAGTATACATATAAAGATATTCATTTTTGAGCGATATTCACTGTGAATGACAACTGTACTGTAAACAGTCAGTGGCACTTTTATTAACCCAGTTAGTCAAGATGGGTATTAACAGCACAGAAAATAAAGTGTTTAAGTAGTACGGAACTACCTAACATAAACAAAATAGGAAAATATTATTTTGACGTAAAATAAATAACATAGCTGTGCAAATACTATCAAATGTATCAAACTCAGATAAAAAAAATACATTTGCAGGCAGGCACTTTTTAATTCCCTTACTGGTTCGGTGACCCGCCCTATCTTACCTCTGATTGGCCTGTCCCTAACCAATGGTGACACATCATAGTAAACAACCAACCAATCATGGATGTTCTTATACATGCAAGCACGTCTTGGAAGGAGGAAGGGGAGGGGTTTAGTCACCCATGGAAGCGGAACACAACAAATAAGCGACGTTTCGTCATTTTAACGTGAAATAAATTATATCGATATTACGATATTTCCTTAATTCATATCTTGTTGAAAAATATATCAATAAATGTTACAAACTCGATATATCGCCCAGCCCTACAATTTAGTCTTCCACATTTTATTTGGCCCTCTGGGGGCAGCCGTGATTGCGATGTGGCCCTCGATAAAAAAATTAGTTTGACCCCCCCCGATGTACAGTATGCTGCATTTTTTTAAACTTTATAAATGCTTTACAAAATATACCATAACAAAAAAAAAAGAATATTCACAATGTAAAGCCACATGTTTTACATTTTCTTTTAGTTGTAAACAGTTGTTTGTCTCTGTCTGTCTGCCCTGTGCTTAATTTGTCCAAGATGTACCTTTAACCTTAACGGACAAATCTTAATTCCCCATTTATGATGGATGCTCTTCATCCAATGCCCTTGATATTTCAGTCTCAAAAGGAAGCAGCATTAGGTGTGTTTGGATTTCAGTGTCACTTCCAATTTGTTCAGCCTCACTGACTGCGACCTGACCTAAAAGTCGAATACAAACACTGCTAATCAGTGGACACAAATCCACAACTGAAAAAGGGCAACTTGAAAACCTGTGAAATAACAATAATGAACATTTCGTCCGAAAGCTAATTTTCAACAGTTAAAAGCATTTGGCGTCTTCATTACCACATCAAAAAATAGGTCACAGTTCAGTTACCTGATACCCCCTCAGTTATTACATATGATGAGTCAAAAATATCCTTTCGCTTTTCCGCTATGATTGTGAAGTTCTAAAAAAACATGTATCCTGGATAATTTAGAGAGGTTCACCACCGACCCTCATTACAGTTCATTCTGGCTTCTTAAGACCATACTCTATGGATGGACACCAAGCCTCAGAGTGCTTTTACGACTGTGGGGTCACGGAAAGTGGAGGACCTCTCTCTCCTGGATACGGTAGCAGACGAGCCAGGAGATCCAAATGTGTATTATCTTCAGCTGCAAACTCCCAGGTTGAAGGCTGAGCTTTCAAAGGATGACACCGCCACCGGAGTATAACGTAGGACGACACTGCGTGGAAGTTCTCTAAGGACGTTTCATGGTTACAATGTGTTTCCATAAATTACTAATACCAGGGGTGGACAAAAAAAAAGTGTGTTCACATTCGAACTGTGATTCATAATTTCAAAAAATCGATTTGGAAAGAATCAGTATTTAAAAGGACCTTATTAGGCTATCTCCTTGCAACCAGAGGAAGCTTTTTGTAACCTGTAATCTGTTTTGAATCTGATCTGATCGAATCATTAGGTGCCTAAAGATTCACAACCCTAACTAATACTATACAAAAAACATAACTAGTTACCGTAATTTTCTAACTATAAGCCGATATTTTTTTTCCTACGCTTTGGACCCTGCGGCTTATAAAGCGGTGCAACTAATTTATGGATGTTTGTTCGCTGACGCCCATAATGCAAATAGTTTTCATAAAACACATGCAAAGACACTGAATCCGTGTGTTATTGTTTGTGCTATGGCTCCATCTTTTGGGCGCGTTCGCTCACTGCAGGTGCGGTGGGGTGAGTATTGACAGTAGATTTTTCTGTTGAGAGCAGGGGTGCCCAAACCTTTTGCCTCCAAGGGCCATAGTGAAAATGTACCAGTGGGCCATGGGCCAAAGACAGCAATTCTAAGTGTACAGCTGCACAAAATGTAAAAATGTTATCTAATACCACCAACATTAATGTATTTTGGAGAGCATCACGTTCAACAGATGGCAAGTTGTTAGCTTTGCAGACATACCATTAATGATTGTGCGAGCCTAAGTGTATGACTATGTATACAATTTTGGGAAACCACCCTTTGACCAGCAAAACAAAACAACTCGGCGGGCCAATTTTGGCCCCCGGGCACCACTTTGGGCAACACTGGCTTAGGTCTTCCAAGTACAAGTGCCGTTTTGTCTTTTAGTCATCCATAACGTTTCTGCTATTATGGATTATTCATTCATCACTTCAAACAACCTTTGTAAGTTGTACAGTATAACTAAATCAAACAGGAACAAGAAGGATTTGAGCTATGCGGGAGGAAGACAATTGTGTTTGACCAATAAAGAGTTGATACATTGTAACTCGTTGTGGTTTCTTCTTTGTCTTCACAAGAAACAAACATAAGTTTTAATGAGACGGGCGAAAATGGCCAAAATTTGCGGGAAGTTGCATGACCACGCCCCACCCCACCCCCCGGAATCGGAGGTCTCAAGGTTGGCAAGTATGGTATAAGATACGACTATTTTAGTACAAAGTACAAATCCGCGATCTGTGGTCTGGTAAGAAGCAGTGACAAACAATTCAGATGCAAAGGAAAAAAGTTTTAAAATTGTTATTGTTTTTTTACAAATAAGTATGTCAAATTAAGTATTACAAAATAATTTGGTTGATTTCTAATTATTAATAAAATCCACCCAATTTATTCTATTTTGACGTCTCCTGAGGGTCAAAGTTTGGGCGTTTGGGAAATTGCTTCTGGCCAGTGCCTACATGAAGATATGTTAACAAGCTTTCTCACTGGAGCTGCTGAAAAAAAAAAAAAAAAACTGTCCAAGACAATGAGGATGATGTGAGGACAAAAATAATAAAATCAACCAAAATGTTGACAGCAGCAACTTTAATGGGGCTTCCGGGCATGTTAAAGCGCCAAATCCTTTGTGTGTTGTGTGCTTGGAGAAGTCCGGTGTCATTTTGGATTACAGTTCAAATGAACTATGGGAAACTTTCTGCAATGGCTTTGAAGATGTCACCGTTTTCATCCAATTACGTGTGTAGGACTGGGTTGTCTGCGCTGACCAGTACCTGTCACTCATGCACATCAAACATCGCTATTATCATATTTTGTGTGGAATTAAAGTCCTAGCTCGCACCGATGTGGAGTCTGTTTGTATGGCGTTTTTGTATATTAGATGTGCCATGGGTCATTTGCTGTTTTAAAGCTAAGAGTCTGCAGCTGTAATTATTATGTTATCATACCCTGATTCCTACCAATATAATTTAATGCCTGATATTTTTGGTTAAACTTTAGCCACTGTAGTAAATCCGAAGACAACATGGTCAAAAGCTATAAAAAGCCTCAATGCTCGAGTATATTAAGAACAAACTTGTAATTTTTAAGGATGTGACATTCACCGATGGATGCCTTTTTTAGGAGCACTCCACAAAATTGTACTTAATGTTGTCATGATTGAGCCAAGTAACTGTCGAAATAACTGTCTAGGTTTCTGTGGTTTATGTGACGATCGGTCACTTCATTTCTGTTTGTCTCTTTGGTTTTTGTATTACTTCCGGTCAGTGCTCTTATTTTGTTAAATTTCCTGTTCCGCGGAGCACTGTTTTCTCCTCACCTGCCGTTGATTGGCAGCCGGTCCACACCGGCTGCCAATCAGCATATGTCTATTTATGTTTTCGCTGGAGCACTCCTCAGTGCTCGATGATAAACTCTTTATGTTTGGAACTGTTGTATGCAAGACTGCTACATTTTTCTGTTGATGATAATTAAAATCATCTTACCTGCTCATCCTCCTGCTGGTTCTTGCATCTTGGGGACACACAAACAGCAGCCATGCGAGTTCCTCACAGTATCATCGAGCCAGAATGCTGTGTCCTCGCGAGAACCCCTGTCGGCAATGCACAGCCGACGTTCTGGACCGCACAATTCATAGAGGACTTGAAAACCAGGTTTGTGCGTTCCCAGCCCACAGCAGGCTCGGACCTTCTCCCTCCGCCTCGACCGCCAGTTCCGGCTCTCCGACCGGCGCGGCCACCACCGCCTTCACTCCTTCCGGCTAGGCCGCCGGTTCCGGCTCTCCGACCGGCGCGGCCACCGCCGCCTTCCCTCCTCCCGGCTAGGCCGCCGGTTCCGGCTCTCCGACCGGCGCGGCCACCGCCGCCTTCCCTCCTCCCGGCTAGGCCGCCGGTTCCGGCTCTCCGACCGGCGCGGCCACCGCCGCCATCTTCCCCGTCGCCTGCTGTGCGTCCTGTCCCGGCTCCACGGCAATCGCCTGTGCGGCGCGTCGACCTCTGGTTCCCACACCGCGTCGCACGCCGGTCGCAGCCCCGCATCTTACGCCGGTTGCGGCGCCACGACGACCAACACCGGTTGAGCGCCCAGCACCCGTTCCTGCTCCAAGGCAGCTTCCAGCAGCTGCACCACGGCTGCTATCCCTTCCAGCACCCGCTCGTCCTGTCAGTCCGGCGAAGGCTCCACTGGAGCCTTCCATGATGTCCCTCCTGGCCTCCTGCTGGGACTCGGCGAGGGACGTGTCTTTTTCCCTCCTCCTGGCCCCCTGCCGCCCGTCCCTGGTTTTCGCACCGGGGGACATCAACAACCCGGAACTCCTTCTCCCTGTGGTGAACGGCGTCTGGCATCCGCCTACTGGAGGGGGGGATACTACCAGCAGCAGTGCAGCCAAGCACACGCAGCTGTCATCCCCGCCATCGTCTCCTCCTACGGAGACATCATCGCCGCCACCTTCATCTTCCCAGGCGCGCCTTCCCACGGCGCAGACATATTCCGCGTCACCGGCGGGACTCTGCACGGTGCTGCCATCGAAGACTCCTCCCATGGCGCTGTCGTCATCGTCGCCGCCGGCTGTGCGACCTCCTCCTCATCCGCCAAAGACGCGGCGGTGTTATGGACTTCCTCCGCACTGTCTGCTGCGATCTGCAGAACCTGCGTGTGGACCTTTGCAGCTGTTGGTGCTCAGGTACCACGCGCTTCCGCCTCCTTGTCGGCCACTAATGTGGCCGTTCCGCGGTCGCCCACCTCGCCAGTGGCAGCTGCGTTCAACGCGTCGCCGCCACCTGACTCTTCCTCGCTGGCTGCGAGGACATTTGGCCTGGCGACCCTCCACCAACTCCTCCCTCCACCCTCCCGTAATTTTTGGACTTTTTCCATTCTTGTTTCCAGGGAACATCTGGAATCTGTTCCTTGAGGGGCGGGGGTCCTGTGACGATCGGTCACTTCATTTCTGTTTGTCTCCTTGGTTTTTGTATTACTTCCGGTCAGTGCTCTTATTTTGTTAAATTTCCTGTTCCGCGGAGCACTGTTTTCTCCTCACCTGCCGTTGATTGGCAGCCGGTCCACACCTGCTGCCAATCAGCATATGTCTATTTATGTTTTCGCTGGAGCACTCCTCAGTGCTCGATGATAAACTCTTTATGTTTAGAACTGTTGTATGCAAGACTGCTACATTTCTCTGTTGATGATAATTAAAATCATCTTACCTGCTCATCCTCCTGCTGGTTCTTGCATCTTGGGGACACACAAACAGCAGCCATGCGAGTTCCTCACAGTTTATCTGTTATACAGTGCTCAATACCGGGGTAGCGCGCTGCTCTTGGACTATCAGATCACGTGATGGTGCACTTAATCCCTTCATACAGACAGAGACTGAAACTGGCTAAACCTGTTATGAGGAACATTAAGTGTTTCACAGCCGAGTCTGTGGACGAGTTGCGTGCTTGTTGGGAAACGACAGACTGGGAGGCAATTGGAGCGGCCACGAACAATCTGGACGAGTATACGGACACTGTGACCTCATACATACAGTTCAATGGGGCGCACATCATTCCAACGCGCACCAGGGTTTGTTATAACAACGACAAGCCCTGGTTCACACCCAAGCTCCGACAGCTGCGCAAGAAGAAGGAGGCTGCGTGGAGAAGCGGGGACCGAAGTACATACAGAGAAGCGAAGTACCACTTCACCAGGGAAGTGGAGAAAGCTAAATCTGTGTACTCTAACCGTCTACAGGAACAGTTCCGCTCCAATGATTCTGCGGCAGTTTGGAGAGGTCTAAGTGCCCTTACGAACTATAAGCCCAAAACCCCCCAGGCCCTGAATGACCGGACTCTCGCTCAGGGCCTCAACACACATTACTGTCGTCATGAACGGCCTTCAGCTCATCAAAGCCATGCTCCCCCCACCATCACCCTCCCCACCAATGCCAGCACATCATTAAAGGAGTTAAAGGACTCAAAGGACTCCAATGGCATCACAGGACTCCAAAAACATCATAAGACTGTAAAGACCCTCTCCATCAAAGAAGAGGATGTACGCCGGCAGTTCTTGAAGCTGAATACACGGAAGGCCCCCGGGCCGGAGGGTGTCTCCCCCTCCACTCTCAGACACTGTGCGGACCAGCTGGCTCCTGTCTTCACTGACATTTTTAACACCTCTCTGGAGCTATGCCGCGTGTTGTCCTGCTTTAAGACCTCTACCATTGTCCCTGTCCCCAAGAAAGCACGGATCACAGGACTAAATGACTACAGGCCGGTCGCGCTGACGTCTGTGGTCATGAAGTCCTTTGAGCGCTTGGTCCTGCCCCACCTCAAGGACATCACAGTCCCCCTCCTGGACCCACTGCAGTTCGCCTATAGAGCCAACAGGTCTGTGGATGATGCAGTGAACCTGGCCCTCCACTTCATCCTGGAGCATCTGGACTCCCCAGGAACCTACGCTAGGATCCTGTTTGTGGACTTCAGCTCTGCCTTCAACACCATCCTCCCTGGACTGCTATGAGACAAGCTCTACCAGCTCAGCATGCCCGACTCCCTCTGCAGTTGGATTAATGACTTCCTGACAGACCGAAGACAGCACGTACGGCTGGGGAAGATTGTCTCGGACAGTCGAACCACAAACACTGGTACTCCTCAGGTCTGTGTACTCTCCCCCTGGCTCTTCTCCCTGTATACAAACTGCTGCACCTCCAGTCACCAATCCGTAAAACTGCTCAAGTTTGCGGATGACACCACCCTCATCGGGCTCATCTCGAATGGCGATGAGTCCGCCTACAGGAGAGAGGTGGACCGGCTGACGTCCTGGTGCAGCCTCAACAACCTGGAGCTGAACGCCCAGAAAACAGTGGAGATGATCATGGACTTCAGGAAAGTCACAGCCCCACCATCCCCCCTCACCCTGATTGACTCTCCCACCCCCGTCCCCATTGTGGACTCCTTCCGTTTCTTGGGCACCACCATCACCCAGGACCTCAAGTGGGAGCTGACCATCAGCTCCCTCATCAAGAAGGCCCAGCAGAGGATGTACTTCCTGCGGCAGCTGAGGAAACTTAAGGTGCCGACAGAGATGCTGGTGCAGTTTTACTCCGCCATCATAGAGTCCATCCTGACCTCCTCCATCACAGTGTGGTTCCCCGGCACCACAGTCCAGGATAAGAATAGACTGCAGCGCATCGTACGTGCTGCTGAGAAGGTGATTGGCTGCAAGCTCCCATCCCTCCAGGACTTGTTCTCCTCCAGGACCAGGAGGCGTGTGGGTCGGATCACAGCTGACTCTTCTCACCCTGGACACACACTATTCTCCCCTCTCCCCTCAGGCAGGAGACTACGCTCCATCCAGACCCACACTTCCCGCCACCTGAACAGTTTTTCCCCTCGGCCATCAGGCAAATGAACTCCTAACAGCAGCTCCTTGAATTCCTTGAATCCCTTCTAAGTCTATCTGATAGCTCAGTCACAGCTCTTTTTATACCAAATATGTGTTATATGTGTTTTATGTCGCACGTTTGCACCAAGAAAAATTACTAGTTTGTGAACCCGTTCTCAAACAATGGCAATAAAACGATTCTGATTCTGATTCTGATTCTGATTCTGAATATACGTTAGGTCAGGAAAAAACATGGAGGCTATTTCATCCTGAAAAGCCTGTTTCACAGGTTTCCCTGCTCTTCAGGGGATTTTATGATTTATGACACATGTTTTACATTAGATTTTCCTCTGAAGTTATATTTCTCCTCTTTTGTTGAGAACAATTGTTGTATATGCTTGGGTAGCAGGTTATAGTTTGCTTTGTACATAATTGTAGCTGTTAGCAAATGCTTCAAAGCGTTTAATTGTAATATTTGTGATTCAATAAATAAAGGGTTTGTATGTTCTCTGTATCCAACATTATGTATTATTCTAACTGATCTTTTTTGTAACACCGTTAGTGAATGAAGTGCACATTTGTAGTTATGTCCCCATATTGCTGCACAATAATTCAGATATGGTAACACTAGCGAGCAGTAAAGAATATGGAGCGATTTTTTTTGTCCAGAACATATTTTGCTTTATTCATTATTGATGTGTTTCTTGCTACTTTATGTTGTATTTTTTTACATGAGGTTTCCAGTTCATTTTGTCATCTATTTGTGACATTTTGTCACAAAAATGTGTTTTGTTTTACCCTTTCAATGTCTACACCGTCTGTTTGTATTTGTGTTTGACTTTCTCTTCTACTGTTACCAAATAGCATTATTTTACTTTTACTGAGATTCAAAGAAAGTCTGTTTTTGTCAAACCATCTTTTTAATTTTTTAATTTCTTCCGTTATTATTTGTATTTGCTTCTTTGTGTTCTCTCCTGAACAAAACAGTTATACTAACGTTACGTCCTTTGTAACTTTACAAATGTCATTTATGTAGAGATTGAAACATTTTGGTCCAAGTATTGATCCCTGAGGTTCGCCACAAAATATTTTCAGCTCTGTAGACGTGTGTTCGCCTATCTTTATGTATTGCTTCCTGTTGGTTAAGTAGCTTCTAACCCAGTTCAAGACCAACCCTCTGATTCCATGCCTTTATAATTTGTTAACATACTGTGATTAATTGTGTCAAATGCTTTCGTTAAGTCAATTAACACTGCCGCTGCACACTGTTTGCTTTCTTTTGCTTGGTAATCTCTTCCGTTCATTTGATTAATCCCATTGATGTTGAGATGATGGCCTTGCATTCGTATTGGTGGTAGTGTTTCATTTTTATTCATGAATTTGTCTAATCTTTTGTTAAACAGTTTTTCAATAATTTTCGAAAATTTTCAAAGTAGAGAAACAGGTTTGTAGTTTGTAAAATGGTGTTTGTCACCAGTGTTATAATTTGGTATGACTTTTGCTATATTCATTTTATCTGGGAATTTGAAAAAATTGAAATGATAGGTTGCTGATATATATTAAAGGTTCTGAAATCTCTTAAATAACCTTTTTTTTATCGTTTCCATATCTAACCCGTTACAATTAGTCGAGGTATTGGATTTACATGTTTTCATAATATTGATGATTTCCTCCTTTGTCACACTTTTGAGGAACATAGTGTTGAGGTATCTGTCTATGGTGTCTTCCAAGTCCTCAACTGACTCGGGATCTGGAATCTTTTCCTCCAGATTTGGTCCAATATTCACAAAGTACTTATTGTAGCTTTCAACTACTTTGTTCATATTGTCATTTTTTACATTTCCATCTGAGAAGTATTTAGGATGATAATTTTTAGTACCATTTTTAATAATGCCCTAATTAACAAACAAATACCCAGATAAAGGTGTCATATGCATACAATGAAGCAGTTATATTGAATTCTGCAAATCGTGCTGTGCCATACTGCAAGATTTATCATAATACAACATAAAAATGCCTATGGTACAATATAACTCTCTATTGTTCATATCATAATTTAAACACTGCATTTAATGTAATTACAGCGACACTTTACTGTAAGAGTATGGACGTCAATAATGTAGCAGAGATGGAAAGCACAATAGAAGCTAAACCAACAAAATCTGAAGAGGAACTGGTGCTACAAAAAGGAACAAGACACCTACCAAGCAACGGTCATTTGCAAAACATGCTGCCAACGCGTCTTTGCTAACGACTTGAACGCGTCGATTATTTTCTATGACTTGAAGTCACGACATGAAGAACAGTACAGAGACCATGTTAAAATGCAACAAAATACTCACGTTACCTGAAAACCACGGAATAATGAAAAGAAAAACACAACAAAACAAGCCCTACGGAGTTGTTGTCTAAAGGCACCGTCTATGACATGCAGTTCTGCTGAAACTGAGAAATTACAGGTGCCATCTCTAAATGTATATGTAGATATGGCCCTGGTATACACTGTCGAAAACAAGAATACTTTTTTATTTTATAATTGTCTTGTACTATATATATATATACACTACCGTTCAAAAGTTTGGGGTCACATTGAAATGTCCTTATTTTTGAAGGAAAAGCACTGTACTTTTCAATGAAGATAACTTTAAACTAGTCTTAACTTTAAAGAAATACACTCTATACATTGCTAATGTGGTAAATGACTATTCTAGCTGCAAATGTCTGTTTTTTGGTGCAATATCTACATAGGTGTATAGAGGCCCATTTCCAGCAACTATCACTCCAGTGTTCTAATGGTACAATGTGTTTGCTCATTGGCTCAGAAGGCTAATCGATGATTAGAAAACCCTTGTGCAATCATGTTCACAGAAGCTACAAAACTGACCTTCCTTTGCGCAGATTGAGTTTCTGGAGCATCACATTTGTGGGGTCAATTAAACGCTCAAAATGGCCAGAAAAAGAGAACTTTCATCTGAAACTCGTCAGTCTATTCTTGTTCTTAGAAATGAAGGCTATTCCACAAAATTGTTTGGGTGACCCCAAACTTTTGAATGGTAGTATATATATATATATATATATATATATATATATATATATATATATATATATATATATATATATATATATATATAATGTGTGTGTGTGTATATACTGTGATATACAGTACAGGCCAAAAGTTTGAACACAACTTCTCATTTCAAAGCGTTTTCTTTATTTTCATGAATATTTACATTGTAGATTGTCACTGAAGGCATCAAAACTATGACACCTGTGAAGTGAAAACCATTGCAGGTGACTACCTCTTGAAGCTAATCGAGAGAATGCCATGAGTGTGCAAAGCTGCAATCAGAGCAAGGAGTGGCTATTTTGAAGAAACTAGAATATTAAAACATGTTTTCAGGTATTTCACCTTTTTTTTGTTAAGTACATAACTCCACATGTGTTCATTCATAGTTTTGATGTCTTCAGTGACAATCTACAATGTAAATAGTCATGAAAATAAAGAAAACACAATGAATGAGGTGTGTTCAAACTTTTGGCCTGTATTGTGTGTGTGTATATATATATATATATATATATATATATATATATATATATATATATATATATATATATATATATATATATATATATATATATATATATATATATATATATTTCTTGACTGCTTAACGTGCACCCTTGGACAAGTACTTTTCTCTGTTCCTGAAATAATGAGATTCCCTGTGTCTCTCAGCTCATTTTGTTTCCATTTTGAACTCAGCCATGGTCAATGCACCAGAACTACTTTCAAAAACAACTTTGAAAGCTAAAGTCATTGCATTGTATAAAGGAATGTGGTACTGAATTCACCACTATAATAGATAACGACCAAATGTTGTTGGTACTACCGAGTACGATTCATGTACATTCAATGTAAAGTCAAACAGTACCAATTTTCGATATCAGGTTCTCAGGTTACATCCGATTGCAGACTCAGCCACAGATCAAGCACTTGGCATGCAAACAGGTGTATTCATAGCGAACTGCATCTAGGTAATGTTGCAATTTTCCAGGCCAACAAAGCAAGCATGCCTAACAGAAAACGCTTAAAAGTAAACCCGCAATTTTCTAGCTAGCTCGATGCTAATTCACACTGGACATGCCGTTTACAACCCCTGGCATTACCAGTCTTGGAGGATGTTTATTCAGTTGTTTTAATTTGTAGAAAAAAAGCAGATAACGGATATGATTCAAATCTATAGTCGTTTCAAATTGCAGCTTTCTGCCTTTAAGAAAGCTAAAACAAATCAACAATAGAGATTGTGGTGGTCAGTAACAGTTTCATTTCTTATGAATCACTCAATTCTGAGGAAAACCTGATGAAATCATAAAAAACAAACAACAAAAAACACTACAACTCAACACTAGTACTTTGTTGCATCACCTCTGGCTTTTATAACTTTGCAGTCTCTGAGGCATGGATTTAACGCATGATCCAACTTTCTCTGATTGCTGTTGTCAGATCAGCTTTGCAGGTTAGAGTCTTGTCATGGACCATTCTTCAAATTCCACCACATATCTTCAATTAAATTGTGATCCGGACTATTTGTAGGCCATGACTTAGACCTTATGTATCTTTCTTCAAGATAAGTTATCACAGTTTTTGCTTGTTGTTGAGATGTCATCATCCACCAACACCCTTTTGATTGATGGAATAAGAAAGTTTCAAAAATGTCAAAGTAAACTTGAAGACGTAATGACAGCTATCTCCCCAGTGCCATTACCTGACATGCAGTCCTATGTCATCAATGACTGTGTAAATTAGCATGTATTCTTCAGGCAGTCGTCTTCATAAACCTCATTGGAATGGCACCTAACAAAAGTTCAAGCATCATGACCTTGCGTAGTGTAGATTTGCGATGCATCACTGAATATGACTTGCATCCAGTCATCCATAGTGCAAGATGGCTTTTTCTGAGCCCATTGTAACCTTATGTTTTTCTGTTCAGGTGTTAATGACGGCTTTTATGTACCCTTATGTATTTAAATCCCATTTCCTTCAGGCGGTTACTTACAGTTCGGTCACAGAAGGCGACTCTAGTTTCCACCCATTAGTTCTTCATTTATTTACCTGTGCATTTTCTGTTTTCAAGACACATTGTCTTACGTTTCTGTCTTCACAATTTGATGTTTTTCTTGGTCTATTAGTATTGTCGCCTTTTACAACCTTCCCATGTAGTGTGTACTTGGTCCAGATTTCAGAATTAGACTGAACAATTAACATATTCTGTGACATTCAGTGATGATTTTGAAGAAGTTTGATAATCCTCTCCTTTGTGTCAATTGACATCTCTCGTTTTAGAGCCGTGATTCATGTCAATCCACCTGGTGCAACAGCTCTCCAAGGTGCGAACACTCCTTCTTAACTGCAGACTAATGAACAGATTTAATCTGATAGAGGTGTTAGTATTGGAATTTAAAATTTACAGAGTTTTTTTCCTCAGAATTTAGTGATTCCATAATGATGTACTCTTCTTGATCTAACTGTTACTATCACATTTTATATTCATGATAATTTTTATTATTTTATTATTTCCTAAAGCCTATAAATCATTTAAAAATTATGATCATTTTGTGTTATGTCTGTTATCTACTTTTTTTCGACAAAATTCAACAACTAAATTAACTTCTTCCAAGTCCGGTGATTCTGTCCTTTTCCAGGGTGTTGTACATGCTACTGATTAGCATTGGCATGTTGATTTCAACACCTCCAAACTAAGATGCATGATACAGTACAACAGCTGGTGTGTAGTAAGTACAATATTACAGTACAAACTGTTTCAAAGGCTCAACAGAAGATAAGACTGCAACATTCAACGTAATGTCAATAAACTACTTCCTGACTACGAATTGAAATTAGTGTATACTTGCAAATGAGGCTCAGAAGTATAAGAAAACAAGATATAACAACTGGACTATATAGTATTATCAATTCAGTGTTGAATGTTGAATAAATGAATTAGAAAAATGCAATTGTATTTGTTATTATCCATTATTTTACTTTTAAGCTAATTTACATTTTAACCACACCAACCCACAAAAGTACAAAAATCGGTACCGTTAAATACCCATAGTAGATCTCATGTACTTGGAATTGGTACTGTATGTGTTCAGATGTAAAAAAATGCCCGTCCCTAGCAAAACAGTTAGAAAAAACTGTTCGGTACAGTATGTGATGTCATATGTATTACACTTTGTGCAATACCATGTTTTTTTCAAGCTTAATTGGAGCTGTTTTTGACGACAACAACAACAAATGTTCCTTCTTGTGTTCAGCTTGGTTTGTTGTCCGGTCTGGGCCTTTGGGGAAACCATATTGATTCCATTTTATAGACCTCACCTACTTGTTGTTTTCCCTTCTGGTTATTTTCTTCATCCGTCCTTTTAATGTTGTATTGGGGCTATTTTCATTAAACCCTTTTCCTGAACATGATCTTTTCTAAAGAAAATGGCCATGCATATTATTTGAAAAAGCCCTATTGTAAGTGCATTGATAAATGACACATGGGTTGTATAACAATTCATCTGTGGTGCAGTTTGAGAATATTAAATTTAAAATGGCAGTAAAATAACCTCATGAATGAGACTGATGTTCTCTCGTCACGGTCCCATCTGGACCGGGAGATTTGTGTTATTGTAATGTATTGTGGTTACTTTCTGGTCTGAATATTAACACTGAAATACTTGTCTCCCACACCCCACATACACTTTAGAAGTACTACCTTCAACTATGGATGAATATCCACAACCAAGAAGACTTTGCCGCAGCCAAAGCCAAGTGGAAGGAGAAATAAGCTTTCAGTTTCCAACCAATTATTGTCATGGCTTTTCTGTTGTATTATTCGGGAAACATTTAAGTGCAGTTCCCTCCACATTGAGACCATGAATAGGTATTGTAAGGGTAGCAACAGAGAAATTGCATGCCGTCAACTCAGTGCTTAAACGAAACCCATGGTGATTCATAACATTTCTTCAAATGCCTTTAGAAAAAACACAGTGTAGAAGGTGCATATTTATGGAAACGTGATATAGTTTCAGCTCTACACAACTAACCACGCTTATCAAAATACATAACAGAAAGCTGGTGCTAAGAATGGGAACACAAAAGCAGCAATGTATGTAGTACTCATGAGGGACCAATCTTAGGAGGTTTTAACTACATTTGTAAGAATGATTTTAATGTTTGAATCCAACGATTGTAAACTTTGGAAGTCAGGTCATACCTATGGTGACCTGACTGAACTGTGTTTTGAGAGAAAAGGTTGCAATATATTTTAAAGCACAGGATAAACAAGAACCCAATAATGAGCAAGACACAGTGTTGCGTGTTGCACAGTACATTGTGTACATAAAGTAAATGGCCATACAGTGTGTTGTAATCATAGTTTGTGTGCCACGTTGGGACTAATTCCCTTGTGACACTTTATATAAAAGCTGAAAACAACCAAATTGCAAACACAGTGCTAATTTGCATTCATACAGTCCGGGTTGAGTAAAGACCAAACTTTTGATTAAAGTTTACTTATGAGACCTGAGTCATTACATGAACTTCTTTCAAAGTTGTCGTCTCTTTGTGAAAGCATTTTGAAAAACGCCTATGCAAATGTAAATTCTTCTTTCTTGATATTTTTCTTTGGGTGAAAAAATTGGGGGTTGGGAGGGTGCCTCTCTTCAAATCAGATAGTCATGACTATTTTCATCCTTCAAATCTGTTGAGAACTAATTGCAGCTTTGTGTTAAAGGCCTACTGAAATGCGATATTCTTATTTAAACGGGGATAGCAGGTCCATTCTATGCGTCATACTTGATCATTTGGCGATATTGACATATTTTTGCTGAAAGGATTTAGTAGAGAACATCGACGATAAAGTTCGCAACTTTTGGTCGCTGATAAAAAAGCCTTGCCTGTACCGGAAGTAGCAGACGATTTGCGCGTGACGTCACAGGTTGTGGAGCTCCTCACATCTGCACGTTGTTTACAATCATGGCCACCAGCAACGAGAGCGATTCGGACCGAGAAAGCGACAATTTCCCCATTAATTTGAGCAAAGATGAAACATTTGTGGATGAGGAAAGTGAGAGTGAAGGACTAGAAGGCAGTGGAAGCGATTCAGATAGGGAAGATGCTGTGAGAGGCGGGTGGGACCTGATATTCAGCTGGGAATGACTAAAACAGTAATTAAACACAAGACATATATATACTCTATTAGCCACAACACAACCAGGCTTATATTTAATATGCCACAAATTAATCCCGCATAACAAACACCTCCCCCCTCCCGTCCATATAACCCGCCAATACAAATCAAACACCCGCACAACACACTCAATCCCACAGCCCAAAGTACCGTTCACCTCCCCAAAGTTCATACAGCACATATATTTCCCCAAAGTTACGTTCGTGACATGCACATAGCAGCACGCACGTACGGGCAAGCGATCAAATGTTTGGAAGCCGCAGCTGCGTACGTACTCACGGTACCGCGTCTGCGTATCCAACTCAAAGTCCTCCTGGTAAGAGTCTCTGTTGTCCCAGTTCTCCACAGGCCAATGGTAAAGCTTGACTGTCATCTTTCGGGAATGTAAACAATGAAACATCGGCTGTGTTTGTGTTGCTGCAGCCGGCCGAAATACACCGCTTCCCACCAACAGCTTTCTTCTTTCCTGTCTCCATTGTTCATTGAACAAATTGCAAAAGATTCACCAACACAGATGTCCAGAATACTGCGGAATTTTGCGATGAAAACAGACGACTTAATAGCTGGCCACAATGGTGTCCCAATATGTCCTCTACAATCTGTGACGTCACGCCCAGGCGTCATCATACCGAGACGTTTTCAGCAGGATATTTCGTGCGAAATTTAAAATTGCACTTTAGTAATCTAACCCGGCCGTATTGGCATGTGTTGCAATGTTAAGATTTCATCATTGATATATAAACTATCAGACTGCGTGGTCGGTAGTAGTGGGTTTCAGTAGGCCTTTAAGTTTGGAGCAAAGTTCTATGTATGTATCACATATTTCTACATGAAATAGCAACTACATTATTTTCTTGTACGTGCCATGATATGTGTGTTTTTTGGCCCACCAAACAATGCATGCATACTGGCGTGGTCTTGACTGCTCACCATACCAGTGAATTATTCCTTCTAAGGATGTACCACAGTTAGTTTCTTGTCTTTTTTAAAATTTTTGTTTCATCTGTTTAAGGACCCCTGCTATAAACCAATACTTCCAGTTCAATGACCGAAACAGGAACCACATTTTTATACGCGCAGGACCTGCAGTGAGCGTACTCGTCTAAAAGATGGCTACATGGCACAAACAATAACATACCTACTCAGTGTCTGTCGGTGTTTTTTGAAAACTATGTGTTGAACACAAAACATTATGGCCATTACATCCATAAAGTAGCTGCACCATTTTTTAAGCCGCAGGGTTCAAAGCGTTAAAAAAAAGTCGCACTTTATAGTTTGGAAAATACGGTATTTGTTTACCCAGTGAGTTTTGGGTGGGAACGCAGGGGGGTATTTCATTTAAATGGGAAAGTTCCTGTAAAAAAAAACCTGCGGTGGAAAAGGGCCTGATGTACAACATGTACAGTAGTGGTCAAAAGTTTACATACACTTGTAAAGAACATAATGTCATGGCTGTCTTGAGTTTCCAATTTCTACAACTCCACTTCATACAACATTTTCTCCTCCAAACATTTCGCTGGGTATTGTGGCCAAACAGCTAAATTTTTGTTTCATCTGACATCACATGGACAAAGATAAGACCTTCTGGAGAAAATTTCTGTGGTCAGATGAAACAAAAATTTAGCTGTTTGGACACAATACCCAGCAATGTGTTTGGAGGAGAAAAGGTGGGGCCTTTAATCCCAGGAACACCAAGTCTACCGTCAAGCATGGTGGTGGTAGTATTATGCTATGGGCCTGTTTTGCTGCCAATGGAACTGGTGCTTTACAGAGAGTAAATGGGACAATGAAAAAGGAGGATTACCTCCAAATTCTTCAGGACAACTTAAAATCATCAGCCCGGAGGTTGGGTCTTGGGCGCAGTTGGGTTTTCCAACAGGACAATGACCCCAAACACATGTCAAAAGTGGTAAGGGAATGGCTAAATCCGGCTAGAATTAAGGTTTTACAATGGCCTTCCCAAAGTCGTGGACAATGCTGAAGAAACAAGTCCATGTCAGAAAACCAACACATTTAGCTGAACTGCACCGATTTTGTCAGGAGGAGTGGTCAAAAATGCAACTAGAAGCTTGCCAAAAGCTTGTGGATGGCTACCAAAAGCTTATTTCAGTGAAATTTGCCAATCGAAATGTAACCAAATATTAACATTGCTGTATGTATACTTTTGACCCAGCAGATTTGCTCACATTTTCAGTAGACCCATAATAAATTCATAAAAGAACCAAACTTCATGAATGTTTTTTTGTGAACAACAAGTATGCGCTCCAATCACTCTATCACAAAAAAAAAACAAGAGTTGTAGAAATGATTGGAAACTCAAGACAGCCATGAGATTATGTTCTTAACAAGTGTAAGTCAACTTTTGACCACGACTGTATGTTACCAGTAAATATGTAACTTTAGCAACCATGCTCTAACGCACATGTAATCAACACCAATCATTTGATATTAGCACCGCAATGCAGCCTGGGAAACCAAAAGCACTCAAGAGTTCAAACTACCATTTGGGTGTCTGTGTGTTGAGATTGAACGTTCTTCCTATATTTATATATTATGGCCTGTTCCCACATTTCAAAACCCACCACTGATCACTAGAGATACATGAGAAGCTACTGTGCACGCAAAGTCAGACAACTGTCCAGAAAATGTATAATGGCTGTAATTCCCACATGCATGGGCAGGTGGTTTTTTTTTTGGTTAAACCCCCTTGAAATGAAGTTGAAAGTTACCATGTCTTTGGAGACTTTGATTATGATGTAAGTTTAGATATATTATGCATCATCCGCACGCTTATTAACTCTTCTGAGGTTTGTCTTGTAGATCAAAGTGCCCATTCATGATATCTGAAATAATGAGCAAGGGACGCAACAAGCTTACCAGACATGCCAGTCTTAACATGAATGGATCAGTCGCCGCCGTCGTTTTTAAGTACTACCCGTTGTGGAAAATATGGATTAAACGCTAAAATGAAAAATAATATTAAATCAATTTAGGATTTGAACTGCTATTGTTTCCGGAAAACTAACATGCGGTCAAATAGTTTGGCATCATGATCTCACCTTTAGCTTCTTCATCGTGGCACCCCCTTTTACACTTGCAGTCTTTTGGTTTCCATGGAAACAAGGAGCCTACTCCTGCTTTCTTTCTAAGTGCTGCAGCCTACAGCAGCTCGAATCAGCCCCTGCCACACTTTTATTTTTTATTTTTTTTTAGAATCTACCACTGTCACACGAAGTTGATAATTTTGCATGCATTTTTAAGTGGATCTTTTGAGCATCCATCCGATCCGATGGATGCTGGAGCCTATCCCAGCTGCACTGGGGCGAAAGGCACGGTACACTCTGGGCCAACGCAGACATATACGATAAATAGAACGATCACTGACAGCTTGAATGCTAAATGCATGCTCTTGTCCCATATGAACCTGTTCACAGCCCCTAAAAAGGACCTAATCGCACTAAGACACTTCTGGGATGTTAAATCTCTTGAGGTCTAAAAAACAAATTCAGATTTTATGAACTGTGTGTGCTGAAATTACACATTTCATGTACTATCATTCCCTCAAAGTTGATTGATTGTTTCTACAGACCCCCAGTATGCCTTACAAGCATGCAATACAATAACATTGTTTGGTGGAAAAATTAAGTGCTATTGTGGCAGCTCAATTTTTGTTTCATCTGACATCACATTAACAAAGATAAGACCTTCTGGAGGAAAGTTCTGTGGTCAGATGAAACAAAAATTGAGCTGTTTGACCACAATACCCAGCAATATGTTTGGAGCAGAAAAGATGTGGCCTTTAATTCCAAGAACACCATTCCTACCATCAAGCACGGTAGTGGTAGTCTTATGCTCTGGGCCTGTTTTGCTGCCAATGGAACTGGTGCTTTACAGAGAGTAAATGGGACAATGAAAAAGGAGGATTGCCTACAAATTCTTCAGGACAACCTAAAATCATCAACCCAGAAGTTGGGTGTTCCAACAGGACAATGACCCCAAAGACACGTCAAAAGTGGTAAAGGAATGGCTAAATCAGGCTAGAATTAAGGTTTTAGAATGGCCTTCCCATTCCCAGTCCTGACTTAAACATGTGGACAATGCTGAAAAAACAAGTCCATGTCAGAAAAACAAAACATTTAGCTAAACTGCACCAATTGTGTCAAGAGGAGTGGTCAAAAATTAAACCAGAAGCTTGTGGATGGCTACCAAAAGTGCCGTATTGCAGTGAAACTTGCCAAGGGACATGTAAACAAATATTAACATTGCTGTATGTATACGCTGTATGTATACTTTTGACCCAGCAGATTTGGTCTAATTTTCAGTAGACCCATAATAGATTCATAAAAGAACCAAACTTCCTGAATGTTTTTTGTGACCAACAAGTATGTGCTCCAATCACTATCACAAAAAATAAGAGTTGTAGAAATGATTGGAAACTCAAGACAGTCATGACATTATATTCTTTACAAGTGTATGTAAACTTTTGACCATGACTGTATATATATATATATATTATCAAAGTAGATTGTAGGCTATATCGCCCATCTCTAGGCTAAACTGTCAATCATGGATGCCAAGACGTGGCAGAATTGTTTTTTTGACGGATGTCATCTTCAATTTTTGTCTCATCAAGACATATCTCCACATTGGCGAGCTTTTGACTCAAGCGATGTGGAACAGCTGGAAGTAGCATTGGACATTCGGCTATCTGCTATCAACAGCTGTCCGGCCAAAGTGGAGATTAACTCTGCTGATGCACCTAATTATCAACCATAAAATAACACAGCTTTGGCTGGAACAATGCGGAAGGACAACACAGACACGCAATGCTAACACGAAATGCTAACATCAAGGCTACCAAACTTCCACCACTAATTGGCAGTATATTGTCCTTGTAAGTGGAAACCGGGGTCTTGTAGAGAAAAACGTAGTACTGTGGTCTATAGAACCAAAACTGTAATGTCCACATATGTGGACGCCAGGTCCTAGGAGAGAGGTTGGCAACCCAAAATGTTGAAAGAACCTTATTGGACCAAAAATACAAAAAACAAATCTGTCTGGAGCCACAAAAAATGAAAAGCCATATATAAGTGTTATCGTGAAAGCAACACATGACATAAGTGTCTATATTAGCTATATTAGCCTACTATCAAAATGACTATGTATCGCAGGCTGAAGCAAATCTTCGTTGACAGAAATGTTGAAATTTAATATTTATTCTACACATTTTTACAACATTAGAAAACATTAGTAAATCAGAGGCTATTCAGAAGGTGAGATAACTCCTGGAAATTACTGGCTTTTAATGGCCAAAGGTATAGATGTGTGTGTCCAAGTTACAGGAAACAGCAGTCTGTCTTCTTTTAATAGATTTATTACAATCGTTGGCAAGCTAGTAAGGTAATGTTTGCTGTGGTCTGGAACAACATGGCACACAAACAACTATCTGAATTGCAGCCAATATTGCATACAGATAATGTGTCATGAGACGTGCAAAACTAAATTATATACAAAGAGGAGAAAAGTAAAGGATATTAAATGAGCTCAAATATACCTACAAATAAGGGATACTGATGCAATACACACATACAGCTAGCCTAAATAGCATGTTAGCATGGATTATCTTGCAGTCATGCACTGACCAAATATGCCTGTTAAGCACTCCAACAAGTCAATAACATCAACAAAGCACAATATTGTGCATTCACACACAGCATAAAACGTTTGGTGGACAAAATGAGACAAAGAAGGAGTGGAAGATGTTACATGTAAACAAACTGTTGCGTCACAGTCCACACTATGGTGGGTTCAAGAACCGCCAAAATTAGTAGGACAAAAAAATGTTCACCAAATACTCCCATCAGTGAAGCGTACACACAAACATATTAAACAGTGGGATTTCTCACACTTAGGAAAGTTTGTGTCATGTTTGTCCTGAAACAAAAAACATACTAAAACAAAAAAAAATATTTTCCCCCCATCCTTTTTAATTTGCAGTCCTTTTTTTAAATGCTCCATGGAGCCACTAGGGTGGCACTAAAGAGCAGCATGCGGCTCGAGAGCTGCCGATTGCTGACACCCCTACCTAGGAGGTTAAAAAACACATATTCAGATGGTCGTTAACTGTTTTTTAAAGCTCTTACTTTGAAAATATTTTGATTTATTAATAACAATCATAATTTACGGAAATCAATTTATCGCGGCCTTGACTGTTCTGAATTAACCATGATAAACGAGGGACAACTGTACACCTTTAAGTACAATTTTCCAGTCCACAACTTTGTCATTGACTAACTCAGGGGTTGGCAACCCAAAATATTGAAAGAGCCATATCGAACCAAAAATACAAAAAAGTAATCCGTCTGGAGCCGCAAAAAATTAAAAGCCTTGTGTATGTGTTATAATGATGGCAACACATGATGTAAGTGGCTAATTCGCTATATTAGCCTACTATCAAAATGACTATGTGTCTCAGGCTGACGCAAATCTTCATTGACAGAAATGTTGAAATGTATATGTGTTCTTTACATTTTTACAACATTGGAAAACATTAGTAAAACTTCTAGTAGGGTAAGATAACTCCTGGAAATGACTCTCTTAGAATGGTCAAAGGTATAGATGTGTGTGTCCAAGTTAAAGGAAATGGTAGGCTGCCTTCTTCTAATGGATTTATTACAATCTTTGCAAGCTGGCTAACGTTTGCTGTGGTCTGTAACAACATGGCACACTAACAACTATCAGAAATGCAGCCAATATTACATACAGATAATGTGTCATGAAACATGGAAAAAATAGTAAAGGTAGTAAGTAAAGGATATTAAATGATAAATAAATGATAAATGATAAATGATATTAAATGAGCTCAAATATACCTACAAATGAGGCATAATGATGCAATATGCACATCCATACATCCATCCATGTTCTACCGCTTATCCCTTTTGGGGTCAGCTAGCCTAAATAGCATGTTAGCATTGATTAGCTTGCAGTCATGCAGTGACCAAATATGCCTGACTAGCACTCCATAAAAAGTCAATAACATCAACAAAGCAAAGTACAGTACAAAACGTTTGGTGGACAAAATGAGACAAAGAAGGAGTGGCATAAAACACATATTTATGTGGCAGCGTCGGAGAGAGTTATACAGGTAAACAAACTGTTGAGACACAGTCCACACAACGGTGAGTTCAAGGGCCGCTGAAATCAATAGGACAAAACGGCGCTCGCCAAATACTCCCATCAGTGAAGCATACACACAAAAAATTAAACAGTGGGCTTTCTAACAATTAGGAAGGTTTGTGTCATGTTTGTCCTCAAACAAAAAACATACTAAAACAAATACAATATTTCCCCCCCATCTTTTTCCATTTGCAGTCCTTTTTTAAAAATGCTCCAGGGAGCCACTAGGGCGGCACTAGAGAGCCGCGGGTTTCTGACCCCCGTCAAAACGTATTCAGAAGGTCATTAACTGTTTTTTAAAACTCTTACTATGAAAATATTAGATTTATTAATAACAATCATACTTTGCAGAAATCCATGTCTGTTTTCAATTAACCATAATATACGCGGGGACAACTGTACACCTTTAAGTACAACATCCAGATCCACAACTTTGTCATTGACTAACTATATCCTCCTGAAAATCACTTCCTCTGCAATGGATATTTGCTTCTTTTTTTTCCCCCGACTTGCGGATCTCCGACAGAATAAATAGACCTACAACAAATGTCCACTGAAGCGGACACTGATTCCAGGGAGGATACGGTGTTAAAACATGCAACGCACACTTTCGGGGGATTCACTTGGCGCTTATTTAGTTATGCAAACCCAAGAATACCAGCATTATAACAAAGTCTCAGTGAACACTCTGCCCCTATAGCATAGAAGAAGAAGAATTCCCATAGGCACTGTTATTGCTGGCAACAATTGGCTTTATTGGAAAAGAACAGAACAGTTCCTGTAACATGTATTGAGCCACACTGCATTGTAGCCCACAGAGGTACCTCTATGCATGCAGGCTCGCTATGACCAGGACCGGGTCCTAGAGTCAGCATGCTGAATTCCTTCAAATAGCTACGCACCCAACCAAATAAATATGAATGAGATATATTCATGAATCTTCCATCTACAGTGGTCAGCTGCTTTTCTCACTGGTTCCTGCGACTATCACCCAGCTTTTACATAACCTTTGTCCAGCCATATCTGATTTACCGAGTGAGCCGTGTGTGGGAGGTTGGGCATAGGCAACTTCGAGTATTCACGGGGGATTTTGCAGCTCTCAACACAGGCTGCTGATCTATGGCTGCTAGTGCACAGTATATTAGCTTTCATCTACATTTCCCAAAAGAGAATGAATTTCTGAGATAATGGCCTACTGTGTACTGTATATGTGGAAGGGATGGGAGCTACATGAGGCCGAACATGCTTTGTCTTGGGAGCGGTTGTATGAATTTGCTGACTTTTGACAGATGCCTCTAATAATAAGTACCGTATTTTTCGGAGTATAAGTCGCACTGGCCGAAAATGCATAATAAAGAAGGAAAAAAAACATAAGTCGCACTGGAGTATAAGTCGCATTTTTTGGGGAAATTTATTTGATAAATCCCAACACCAAGAATAGACATTTGAAAGGCAATTTAAATAAAGAATAGTGAACAACAGGCTGAATAAGTGTACGTTATATGACGCATAAATAACCAACTGAGAACGTGCCTGGTATGTTGACGTAACCTATTATGGTAAGAGTCATTCAAATAAATATAACATATAGAACATGCTATACGTTTACCAAACAATCTGTCACTCCTAATCGCTAAATCCCATGAAATCTTATACGTCTAGTCTCTTACGTGAATGAGCTAAATAATACTATTTGATATTTTACGGTAATGTGTTAATAATTTCACACATAAGTCGCTCCTGAGCATAAGTCGCACCCCCGGCCAAACTGTGAAAAAAACTGCCACTTATAGTCCGAAAATTACGGTATGTGCTGCGACACAACATTTTATATCAGGTTTGTGTCCATCGCTAAAAATTGTAAAATATATTTAAATATAAGGGAACAAATTAGTTCAAAGTTATGAATTAAAAAAACAACTACATTGGATTTCACACTATTCATTATTCATTCATTCTATTAGTTGTAATGATAATTGTCTCGGCGCATGCATGCACAGTCCCGCATGTCTTCTGTTGCAAGCGTGCCAGGACACGTCCCTGCTCGCTCTGGCCGCACCGCGGCCACGCAGCCGCAAGGCTGCAGGCGATCAGCAATCAGCGCACCTGGGACTGATGAAGGCGAGTAGTATAAAAACCAGCGGACCCGAAGATCCTGCGCCGGAACGTAGTTAACTCCTCGTAGTACGCATCCCGTCTCTGGCTTCCCTCCCGCGTACTTGATCTTTCTCTGTGGCTTCCCAGTTCACTTGTGTTTCCCGCAGTGCTTCCCGTGTCTCCCGTGATCGAATTGTGTGCCTCGACTGCCCTTTGGACTTTGGACTGCCTCCCTCGATCATCGACCCCTGCTTGGACACGGACCTTTTTTGACGCCACGCTATACCTCGCTATATGTGACCCTAAACAGGCTTAGCAGTATAACAAAAACATATGATGGATATATATATTTTTTATTCAACTTAAATTGTGTCTTAAGAATCACTCAATGCTGATTGAATAAACTTGCTGAAACAGGTTATCTGAGCCAATCGTGTAGCAAAGTTCAAGAACGATCATCAACCCCTGCTTGGACACGGACATTTTTGACGCCTCGCTATACCCCCCGACAACCTGCCTGTCTCACGGACACTCGAGCCTGCCTTTCCCCTTAGGGACTTCTGCCTCTCTCGCTCAACAGTCCCGGTAACACACGTATTAATTCCTACACATAGTCTCACACCATACACCCCTTTTGGATTTGTCACACTCCATTCTCTAGTTAATATTATTAGTATTGTTTATTATATGTATAGTGCATATATATAATAAATCATTGAGCTTACTATGCCCTCTTGTGGTCTGTGCCGCCTATACTCCCTCCTAAATATACAGTAACAATACTACTCATAAAAATACAAACCTCAATTTACGAGCCACAGCCCAAAGAAAAATAGGCTTTATTGTTGGAACCTTATGCCGTTTTAAACTAAGGGTAAATCCCACCTAACCTTCCGTGTCCACACGCACAATGGTCGTTTAAGACCCCCTACCCCCCTCCGTCCGCCGGTACATAGTACGCATGCGCGGAAAAAAATGCGCGCACCATAGTCACTTCTGACCTGAAAGTGTATCCTTACCCTATGTTTCAATGTAGACTATTACCATATTTCTTTTAACAGTAAACCTTGCTTGCCTCACAATCAGCAGCTGTTATACTATTGTAGTGAATCACACCTGAGCCATGATACATGAATCATATCTTTAATGGACGTGTGAAAGTAAACAATGTGATAAAGAACATTTTACAACAATCATAGATATCGGTTAAGGACTCTGTGCTTTTAGGCCGAAATTGGCGGTTGTACTTGACGGCCACAACCACTTCATGGCTTCACAATAGTTACGGAGTACAAAACTAGACGTTGAGTAATCGCTCGACATACATCGCGGACAACAAGTAGTAATAGTCTGCTTTGCCAGTCCAAATGTATTCACTGTTTTTCCGTAGTCTTCCCTCGTCCACGGGAGACTGCATTGTCGTTGTCTCCCCTTCGACAAATGGACAAAGTTTTTCACTAAGTAGAATCACAGCTGACCTGGACATTCGAAAGTTCTCTTGCCATTCCTGTGGCACAACACACTCGTTGACAAACCGTCTATGTTGCCGTCTGAGATGTGTTGTATCCGAAATAGCTGCAATTGCGCTTTTGTACGTATGCGCGTGACGTAGCCCGGGGAACTCGGGTATGCCTTCCACATTGAAGCCAATACGAAAAAGCTCTGTTTTCATTTCATAATTCCACAGTATTCTGGACATCTGTGTTCGTGAATCTGTTGCAATTATGTTCATTGCATTATGGAGAAAGAAGCTGAGCAAGCAAAGAAGAAAGTTGTCGGTGCGAAACGGACGTATTTTTCGAATGAAGTCAGCAACAACAGTACACAGCCGGCGCGTCTTTGTTTACATTCCCGAAAGATGCAGTCAAGATGGAAGAACTCGGATAACAGAGACTCTAACCAGAAGGACTTTTGACTTTGATACACAGACGCCTGTAGAGAACTGGGACAACACAGACTCTTACCAGGATTACTTTGATTTGGATGACAAAGACGCAGACGTGTTACCGTGAGTATGCAGCTTTGGCTTCTAAACATTTGATCGCTTGACCGTATGTGCGCAACTTTTTTTTTGCGTATGTATGTAACTTTTTAAAAATATATAAGCTTTATGAACCTTGGGTTAGGTGAACGGTCTTTTGGGCTGAGTGATTGTGTGTGTTGATCAGGTGTTTTAAGGATTAATGGGGAAATTGTCGCTTTCTCGGTCCGAATGTCTCTCACTTCATGCGGCCATCATTGTAAACAATAGGGAACTTTGCGTATATGTTCAATTGACTACGTCACGCTACTTCCGGTAGGGGCAAGCCTTTTTTTATCAGATACCAAAAGTTGCGATCTTTATCTTCGTTGTTCTATACTAAATCCTTTCAGCAAAAATATGGCAATATCGCGAAATGATCAAGTATGACACATAGAATAGATCTGCTATCCCCGTTTAAATAAAAAAAAATAATTTCAGTAGGCCTTTAAGGTATTCATGTGTGATTTCCACACGGGCATGTCTGGATGACTCGCCTCCATCTTTCGGACGTCACTTCCTGTGTGGGGCACGGTTTATCTGCGGTCACTTCCTCTCCGAACTCGGACTTTGTAAAAGATCAATGAGTCCATACAAAACTAAGAGCCGGAGATTCAAGAAATAAGTGGCGCACTTACCCGTGTAAAAAATTGTCCGAGGAGGGGGACCTTAAATGCTGGTTGAGTGTGGCTGAAACGAGGCTTAGGCTAAGTAATTATTCGTTTAAGGGGTTATCCTGCTTAGTAGACATAGCCTTAATGTCTCAGTGTATCAACGTTTCATTAACCCATTGTGTGCCTGCAGCGCAGACATTTTGCTGCTAGCATCACATGCATTGCGGTTGTGCTAATTTATGCTCATTCAGTTAGCACAGCAGGGATGTCGTTAGCGACTGTGCTAATTCATACTTGTGCTTTTTAAAAGGGAACTGCACTTTTTGGAGAAATTTTGCCCATCATTATGAGAGACAAGAAGACAAAAGTTGTTTTTTTTCTTCGCTTTCTAACAGAAAAATTGTCTCGTTCTCGGTAGCTAGCAATACAGCAAATGGAAGCAATCAATTCTACCACAAAGCACTTTAAAAATGCATTCAAAAATCGTCAACAATACTTCATTTACGTTCGGTAACCCGTATAATAACCAAACTGTAGCAACATTGTTATTGTAAGAGCAAACACTGAATAACTATTTTTGTAGCGTAGTAACACATCTAGAAGCTAACTACGGAAAGAGATAAGGTAGTGTTGTGTACTTGTTGATCTAGTCACTCTCCCAGGACAGAGTGACTGTGCGATGGGTGATGAGCCAAGAAGACGCCAACAAGGAATCGTCGAACAAAAAGCTTTATTTGTTTCAGCGAGCCTCAGACTGGAACTGCAGCTTCCAGGAGAAAGAGTATGGGCCTGATTACTCTTCTGCTGTCCTCTCGGACCACTGTTCCTAAATACCCCTTACACGAAGACCCCCTCTCTTCGTAACTCTAGCCTTGGAGCCGGCCAGTCTGGACAAAGCCCAGTTTGTTGTTTGGCTCGTCAACTTATTTCCTTTGATCGGTTTGAGTCGGGTGACCTCCTCCTCCACTCCTACCTGTGGGGGCTTCCTACCAGATGTTGTTAATGTGTTTATAATCACTCCTAAAATCCAAGCTTGCATTCCTTTCGGACTCCAATTGTCCTGGGGGCAAGAGCTACCACTCTCTGGAGAGCTGGGATGGACATCTGCACCCGAAGCGATCTAAGGGCATATTTCCTTAATAGGATAACCCTCGAAAGGATTCTGTGACCAAATACACATGCTGGTTCACAACCATGTAAGAAAATGGTGCACGGTATAATTCACCACACTAGCTTAATATGTACTGGAGTTGTATGGTCATGTGCTGCGTATATCATGATCATTATTAAAGTGTGACTCACTCGATGGACAGTTGTGCGTTTGGTTCAGCTGGCCGGGAACATTTCCTGTTGATTTTGGGACTCCATTAATTCGGCATAGCTTGGCTCAAAAGTTCCAGATTAGCAGCGTGACCATGTCGCACTCTCTCAGCTTCCGTCTGCTCTAACGTTTCAGCCTCTTCTTCGTGCTCACTTATTATATAAGCAGCAGTTCATGCTACGTATATTTACTTTCAAAAAGATAAAGTTGTGAATCCTCATTTGATCAAAAATAGTCGTCTTCGGTGTCTATTACCAAGTCTGACATGTTTAAAAACACACTGGTGTTTGATTCAGGGAGTAGGAACTAGGGATGGGCGATACCACACTTTTAGGATTCGATACGATACCGATACTTTTTCTTGCATTTTCATCGATACCGATACCGATACCGTTAATTTCTTATTGGCAATTTTTGTCAGTCAAAAATATTATTACTATTGTTATTATTTAAGACAAATCACAAGACAAATACAGACCATTTATACCACATTTATTATTGTCAATATATAATAAAAGTAAAATTAAAATAAATAACATAAATATGAAAAATAAATTAAATATAAACAAAAATATACATATTTTCACTTTTCTTATTTCTCAAAAAAAAAGTCTTGGTAGAAAAAGCTTAAAAAAACGTATTATTCATAACAATGTTATGTTTCAAACCTCTTTGTGGAAGTAAACTTATAACACTTCTCTGAAGCAAAGTCAATAATTTCCTTATCACAATAAACTAGGATTTCCTTTTCCTATAAACCTGCATACGAAAGACAGTTCCCTGAGAAAATGAACTTGGAAAAATTATCTACAAAAATGTCAAGACACCATCACACCTTTAGTGTACTCGAGATATGTCGTCACACGTCACACTTTACTGAAGTCTCAGATTGCTGTTCAGGAAAAATAACAACGCTGTCGGCTGGCTGTGTGTGTGTTGCACGTTGACGACGCTCATTCGCTGTCTCCTGTGACGTGACTGGGCCAGCTCTTTTCTCTGCCAGGTACAGGGGTGTCCCAGCACATAGTAAGTTAAGTAAGTCATCAAAAACATCTGAAAGTGATGCTTGCACCCCCCACACGCCGTTTGTTGGTTTATATCGATACTTTTTTCAGAAAAGTGATGCCAAATGAGTAGCGTGTGAGTATCGATAAATCGATACCACAGGATCGATACACACATCCCTAGTAGAAACATTTGTTGTGGGAAGTCGGAAATACGCTGATATGGAAATGGAAATGAATGCGCCGAAGAAATGGTTCCGACTGTGCATAAAATGACAAAAAATACGATAAATATTGAACATATTACATAATGTCATGAACGTGTATGTTACTACAATATACACTATATTGTCAAATATATTTGACCACCTGCCTTGACTCACATATGAACTTGAAGTGCCATCCCATTCCTAACCCATAGGGTTCAATATAATGTCGGTCCTTTTGCAGCTATTACAGCTTCAAGTCTTCTGGGAAGGCTGTCCACAAGGTTGTGGAGTGTGTTTTTAGGAATTTTTGACCATTCTTCCGAAAGCGCATTGGTGAAGTCACACACTGATGTTGGTCGAGAAGGCCTGGCTCTCAGTCTCCGTTCTAATTCATCCCAAAGTTGTTCTATCCGGTTCAGATCAGGACTTTCTGCAGGCCAGTCAAGTTCATCCACACCAGACTCTGTCATCCATGTCTTTATGGACCTTGCTTTGTGCACTGGTGCACAGTCATGTTGGAAGAGGAAGGGGCCCGCTCCAAACTGTTTCCACAAGGTTGGGAGCAATGAATTGTCCAAAATGTTTTGGTATCCTGGAGCATTCAAAGTTCCTGGCCAAGCCCAACTCCTGAAAAAAAATCCTACACCATAATTGCTCCTCCACCAAATTTCACACTCGGCACAAAGCTGTCCGAAATGTACCGTTCTCCTGGCAACCTCCAAACCCAGACTTGTCCATCAGATTGCCAGATGGAAACGCGTGATTCATGGCTCCAGAGAACGCATCTCCACTGCTCTAGAGTCCAGTGGCGACGTTCTTTACACCACTGCATCCCACGCTTTGCATTGGACTTGGTGATATATGGCTTTGATGCAGCTGCTCGGTTTTCAAGTTGTTTTAGAGGGCTTTGAAGGCTACAATGGTGACTCCCATTGAACACATATTGCAAGCGTATTTTATCATCTTTAAAATCCTAAACATTTAAAATAAAAGACGTGTGTCTCATATATAGATTGTGAACCTTACTGCAAAATTCCAAGAAGAGTGCAGTTCCTGTTTCATTTAAAAAAAAAAAAAAGCTTTTTTACAGCTTGTGTTTAAAATATCCGTGTTTTATGCCTTATTAATGACTGGTGAGTCTGCTTTCCTGTGACCCTAAACAGGCTTAGCAGTATAACAAAAACATATGATGGATATATATATTTTTTATTCAAGTTAAATTGTGTCTTAAGAATCACTCAATGCTGATTGAAAAAACTTGCTGAACAAGGTTATCTGAGCCAAACGTGTAGCAAAGTTCAAGAACGACAATAAGTTTTATAAGTTATTGCTATTTGTATACATTTCAATTAGTGTACCAATATTTTAGTACAGGTACCGGTACCAAAATGTATTTCAATACTTTTCGGTACTTTTCTAAATAAGGGGGACCACAAAAAAATTGGCATTATTGGCTTCATTTTAACAAAAATCTTACGGTACATTAAACATATGTTTCCTATTGCAATCGAAGAACAATGTTGTCCTTAAATAAAATAGTGAACATACAAGACAACTTGTCTTTTAGAAGTAAGTAAACAAACAAAAGCTCCTCATTTGACTGCTGACATATGCAGTAACATGTTGTCATTTCTCATTCTATTTTGTCAACATTATGAGAGGCAAGCTGTAAACATGGATTGTTAATCCACATGTTCATTTACTGTTAATATCTGCTTACTTTCTCTTTTAACATGTTTTATCTGCACTTATGTTAAAATGTAACAATCACGTATTCTTCTGTTCTTTGGATACTTTACATTAGTTTTGGATGATACCACACATTTAGGTATCAATCCGATACCAAGTAGTTACAGGACCATACATTGGTAATATTCAAAGTCCTCATGTGTCCAGGGACATATTTCCTGAGTTTATAAACATAATACAAATTTAAAAAAAAGGAAAAAAGATTTTGTGATGATAAAAAATATCGATGTAATCATAGTAGTATCGACTAGATACGCCATTGTACTTGGTGTCATTACCATGGCATTTGTTTACATTCAGGGTGCTAGATTGCTGATAGCGGTGAGCTATCATATCGCATTTAGCACTACCGACTGCGAATGGACGTTCGCCGCTAGCTAGCTAGCCATGTCTTAAAGCACCTCTTCCTGAGGGCATTTCTGTGTTACAGCTTCACCGTTATCTTTAGTTTTTAGACCAAAATGCGTCCCTTCTACACCGTGTCTGCTTGTAAGTACTCTGTGATTGTGCGCTGCCGAACATGCTCCTCTGCTCGCAAAACCAGCAATGTCACGACGTGACGACGTGCCATCATGCCTGGGAACCGGTACTTTTCAAACAGATTGTAATACCGTTTTTGATTCATTAGTACCGCGATACTATACCAGTACCGGTTTACCGTACAACCCTAATTTCAATATGTGAACATTTATATTGCATAAAAAACTATGCAGATGCTGTCCAAATATCAAAGTTTGTATTGAAGTAACATAGTTCCTTTTTTTCCTCAGGGGAACAAATAAGGTCTTTGCTACTGTTTGTCTGTAAATGAAAGAACTAGACAATAAAGAAACTGGAGGCAGCCTTTAGTGTCAACAATGACAACATATCTCTCAGTAGAATAGTTCTTCGGGGCATGCAAGCCTAACTTCATCTTGACAGAGCAATTACTTTTATTAGAGACAGATAACCACTACCTATTAAATGATTAGATGTTAGAGTTTGTAGCAGTGAACCTTGACAGGTTCTGCCTCTTAAATGGAGGTATCAAAGCACTATCCATTGTCTGGGATGCAGTACAAATATAAGCAATACATTTGAGAACAAATAGATTGGTTGCCGCTCTATGTTCAGGGCGGCGCAAGAAGTAGGGCTGTCGTCTCTGCCGTCCATCTCAGTCCGGCGGACCTTCATCAGCCTGCTGACGTCACCCACAGAAGACCGGGGGCAATTTAATTTTGTATAGTGTGTGTTTTTGGTTGCATTTTCATCCCGAATCACGTTATTTTCATGTGATCAACTATGCCTGCCAGATTTATTGTTGCCGGTTGTAGCACCACAACTAAAGGAGGGGTCAGTCTGAAAACATTTCCAAATCATGGCAAAATGAGGAAAGTATGAAACTCTACGGTCAAATTGAGTTGGATGGACCAAGCGATCATTTTATCGATTCTGACTTCGAAGAAGAAGGGTTTTGGTAACAATGGTGAAAGACTCAAGCTAAATAAGCATTGAAGTCCCATCTCAAAACTCATTTGTATACGCTAGCCTTTAAATAGACCCCCACTTTTAGATCAGTTGATCTGCCGTCTCTTTTCTGCTCTGCCCCCCTCTCCTGTGTGGAGAGGTTATTAGGTGACCAGAGATGCTGTGCTAGCTGTTCAAAGTCGGGACCCGGGTTGGACCACTCATCTGTGCATCAGTTGGGGATGTCTCTGCGGTCCCCTCCAAGGTTTCTCATTGTATCCCATTGGGTTGAGTTTTTTTCTTGCCCTGATGTGGGATCTAAGTCCGGTGGCCATGGATGAAGTGCTGGCTGTCCAGAGTCGGGACCCGGGGTGGACCGCTAGCCTGCGCATCGGTTGGGGACATCTCTGCGCTGCTGACCCGTCTCCGCTCGGGACGGTTTCCTGCTGGCCCCACTATGGACTGGACTTTCGCTGATGTGTTGGATCCACTGTGGACTGGACTTTCACAATATTATGTCAGACCCACTCGACATCCATTGCTTTCGGTCTCCCCTAGAGGGGGGAGGGGGTTACCCACATATGCGGTCCTCTCCAAGGTTTCTCATAGTCATTCACATCGACGTCCCACTGGGGTGAGTTTTTCCTTGCCCGTATGTGGGCTCTGTACCAAGGATGTCGTTGTTACTTGTGCAGCCCTTTGAGACACTTGTGATTTAGGGCTATATAAATAAACATTGATTGATTGATTGATTGATTGACTAAGCCAAGGATGTCGTTGTGGCTTGTGCAGCCCTTTGAGACAATTGTGATTAAGGCCTATGTAAATACACCTTGATTGATTGATTGAAGATCCTAAAAATCACAAGCACTTGTGAGAGAAGAAAGACTGAGTCAGAACCTGTGGAAAAATGGAGAAAGAAGCGCGAGAAAAAAGAGGGTAAGCCGCTAATATGTTGTTTTGAGTCCTCTTCTACTGATGTTTTTTTTAAGATCCTTGAGGAAATGCAGAAAGAGCATGAAGAAACACACGGAGAGGCCGTAGGTAGATTGTCACTGAAGGCATCAAAACTATGAATGAACACATGTGGAGTCACGCACTTAACAAAATAGGTGAAATAACTGAAAAAAAAGGTTTTATATTGTAGTTTCTTCAAAATAGCCACCCTTTGCTCTTTTTACTGCTTTGCACACTTTTGGCATTCTCTCGATGAGCTTCAAGAACACCTGTGAAGTGAAAACCATTTCAGGTGACTACCTATTTAGGCTCATTGAGAGAATGCCAAGAGTGTGCAAAGCAGTAATCAAAGCAAAGGATGGCTATTTTGAAGAAACTAAAATATAAAACATGTTTTCAGTCATTTTGCCTGCTTTTGTTAAGTACATAACTCCACATGTGTTCATTCATAGTTTTGATGCCTTCAGTGACACTCTACAATGTAAATAGTCATGAAAATAAAGAAAACACATTGAATGAGAAGGTGTGTCCAAACTTTTGGCCTGTACTGTATATATATATATATATATATATATATATATATATATATATATATATATATATATATATATATATATATATATATATATATATATATATATACTACCGTTCAAAAGTTTGGGGTCACCCAAACAATTTTGTGGAATAGCCTTAATTTCTAAGAACAAGAATAGACTGTCGAGTTTCAGATGAAAGTTCTCTTTTTCTGGCCATTTTGAGCGTTTAATTGACCCCACAATTGTGATGCTCCAGAAACTCAATCTGCTCAAAGGACGGTCAGTTTTGTAGCTTCTGTAGCGAGATAAACTGTTTTCAGATGTGTGAACATGATTGCACAAGGGTTTTCTAATCATCAATTAGACTTCTGAGCCAATGAGCAAACACATTGTACCATTAGAACACTGAAGTGATAGTTGCTGGAAATGGGCCTCTATACACCTATGTAGATATTGCACCAAAAACCAGACATTTGCAGCTAGAATAGTCATTTACCACATTAGCAATGTATAGAGTGTATTTCTTTAAAGTTAAGACTAGTTTAAAGTTATCTTCATTGAAAAGTACAGTGCTTTTCCTTCAAAAATAAGGACATTTCAATGTGACCCCAAACTTTTGAATGGTAGTATATATATATATATATATATATTATATATATATATATATATATATATATATATATATATATATATATATATATATATATATATATATATATATATATATATACACATATACATATACATATACATACACTGAAAACCCATTATACATTCACACAGTGGTGGTGGTAAGCTACATTTGTAGTTGCAGGTGCCCTGGGGTAGACGTATAGAAACATGAAAACACATTAAATGAAAAGGTGTGTCCAAACCTTTTGCCTGTGATGTACATACATTATACACACACACATATATATATATATATATATATATATATATATATATATATATATATATATATATATATATATATATATATATATATATATATATATATATATATATATAATATATATATATATATATATAATATAAATTAGATGTATAAACACAAATTGTTTGTGAAATCTCCGTCTGCTGGACGCGATGGGTCCTTTTCATTGACTCTGTCTCTAAAGTCGCCCACCCATGGCTAATTTTTACTGACCAACGACCTGGACCTTCATTCCTGGGCGCCCACACAAGATTGCACACTGCTCAATGGTCAAAGGTCGCTGCACATTGTATGTCACAGTACATGTGTATGTGAGAGGTATGATTTCTTTTTAAAAACAACTGACATGCTCTAAAGAAATGGCAAGTCCATCTGTAACCCACGACAAGACTAATGATGAAACTCAATTGAATTCCATTGACATCGTGACAGACCTAGAAGACATGCTGGCCGGAGACCCGTAAGTCGGGACTTCAATACTGAGACTGCTGCAGTCTCCACCACAAGTAAGTAAATAGATCGGTCACGACAGTTAATGAGTTGACTATTATTTCATGATACTTCAATTTCCAAAAGACATAATCCTTGGCCACTGCGATTTTTAAAGTTTGACTCTCGTTCTGCTTTTCCCCCGCACTTACTGTCGACAAAAGACAAAAGGAGGTTTCTTGCAGAGCTCTGCCCTCAAATGCTACTAATTCCTGGTGTCAGACACTTTTATCTCTGGCTTCTGTTGTAATGCACTGTGGGCGGACTGAAAGGAACAAAGGAGGGAGATGAATGAATTTGGTGACAGAATTCTCAAAGTTCTCAACCTTTGCCAATGGGAGATAGCTTAACTATCTGGTTTTGATCATTATAAGAAGACAGTATCAAAGTTGGAGGCACAAGTTATGGTTTCTCTTATGTTTTGTCTTCTCTGAAGTTCCCAGCGCGCATTGTGTGCCGGTGGAACTTTCATTGACGGTGGTGGCAGAAGGAATGCAGATAGAACCGTGGTCAAGCCCTGTTTTATTGCATGTGTGTTGACTTGCAATGTTTACTAATGCATGGTAAAGCTATTAGTTCAACCTGTCTCTGCTCTGAGGGGTCTATAACCCTACAGGATAATTTGCACACTAATAGAGGTTGCCGACATCAAGCAATCAATTCACCAGTCAACACCGCAAATATTTGAAAAAACTGCAACACTACCTTTGATAAAAGGACTAAGAAGCTTATCCACAAATGCCACACCATCTATAATAATTCAATCTTATCACAATTACAATACGGCTCTCCTCACACTGGAAGAGCTACACGGTTCCCGCTGCGCCAAGAAAGCCCAATGCATCATAAAGGACACTGCACATCTCGGACCCTCCCTTTTTGAACTGTTGCCATCAGGAAGGCGTTACAGGTCAGTCAACTGTACTCAATAATTCAAAAGTAATCTTACACGCAAATGTGAAATAGATGAGGAAGGATGACTGCATTGGCGTTTTAGTCTGTTTTTGAAATTATTTGAGCTTTTTTAATGTCTGGATTTGAGCTATTTTTAATCTATTGTTGAATGTGTGTTTTTACTGCACTACACTTATGCACTTTGGCTTTTACACATTTTTTTTATTTCCGTTGTACAAAACCCAAAACCAGTGATGTTGGCACATTGTGTAATTCGTAAATAAAAACAGATTACAATGATTTGCAAATCTTTTTCAACTTATATTCAATTGAATAAACTGCAAAGACAAGATATTTAATGTTTGAACTGCAAATAATCATTAACATAGAATTTAATGGCAGCAACACATTGGAAGAAAGTTGGCACAGGGGCATTTGTACCACTCTTACATGGCCTTTCCTTTTAACAACTCTCAGTGAACGTTTGGGAACTGAGCAGACCAATTTTTGAAGTTTTCAGGTGGAATTCTTTCCCATTCTTGCTATGTACAGCTTAAGTTGTTCAACAGTCCGGGGTCTCCATCGTGGTATTTTAGGCTTCATATTGTGCCACACATTTTCAATGGGAGACAGGTCTGGACTACATGGAGTATTCTCCCACCTTAACAGAATTGTTCGTCTGGCCAGGAGAGAAGCAACGGACAAATTAAGCCACCTTGCGGGGGTCCAGCAGTTGTCAGCCTCACCAAAGGTACAGAAAAGCACTATTGCAGGGTAGTAGTGTAAGTTTAGATCAGGGCTATCCAAATAAATTGTTTTGGGGGTTGTATTTACAGAAAGCTATGGACCGGGAGACCAGACTTCTCCCTTCAATATTTTTTTATTTTATTGTGTACATTCCTGGGAGCTAGCAGCCTTTACAGTGAACATTAAATGTTTGTCTATTTTGTCAGCGTTATGTCTAACTGCGGTTTTTAGGACCCACTGCCAAAAAGCTTGTCAAGGCTTTGGCAGCCCTCTAGTGTTTTCAGGAATTTTCTAAAAATATGTTATTCTTTAGTTTTTTTAACTGAAGTTGCAGGCCGGTCTGTTGTCATTCTCTGGAATGAATAGCCCTGGTGTAGATTAACAATCAGACAGTCAGAAAGACCAATTCTCACTTTTTAATACTTGGTTACAAATGATTTGTAGTCCACTACAGCCTGAAGTCTGGAACACATGGACACCACCAGACACTGGGTTCTATCCCTGCTTCTGCTCTGCCAGGCCTCCACTGCGTGAGTTTTCAGTCCCTGCTTGTTCTTGGGACATTTTCCCTTCGGTTTTGTCTTCAGCAAGTGAAATGCATGCTCAATCGAATTGGATTGGCTTAGCCATTGCATAACATTCTACTTCTTTATCTTCCAAAACTAATTGCTTTCACGGTATGCTTTGGGCCATTGTCCACCTGCACTGTGATGCTCTGTCTAAAGAGTTCTGACACATTTTGCTGAATATGAACAGATAGTAGTGCCAGAAACACTTCATTCAGAATTCATCCTGCTGATATTGTCCGTGGTCACACTATCAATAAATACAAGGGAAGCAGTTCCATTGATATGTTTTGGATCATAAACATTTCCCTTCCTTTTTTCATACTCTTATATTCCAATCACTCTGCTACAAATGTATCATTGTCTCTTCTGTCCATAGAATGTGGTAACCATAAAGGCTTTTTTAGATGTTTGGCTAACTAATCCGGCCTTCTTGTTTTTTTAACCACACTAATGGTTTACATCTTGCAGTGAACCTTCTCTATTAACTGGTGAAGTCTTCTCTTGATTGTTGACTTTGACAAACATATAGTACACCAACCTCCTGGAGAGTGTTCTTGATAAGTACAACTGTTGTGAAGGCTCTTTCTTCACCAGGGAATGAAGTCGACTTTGTTTAGTTCGGTAGGGGGCGGTTGAGTGTTTCGGGGACGAATGAGCGATCCCGGACACTTGGTGTCCCCAGGTAAACGTTCCTTCTTCTCTTGATAACAGCATGTCATACACACATAACCTATTTTTCGCATCATAGGGCGCACCTGATTACAATGTGCACGGGATTATAAGGCGCATTAAAGGGGAACTGCACTTTTTGGAGAATGTTGCCTGTAGTTCACAATCGTTATGAGAGACATAACGACGGATGTTATTATTTTTGTTGTTTTGCATTCTAAATAATAAATAAATGCGATCGAAAGTCAGCTTACAATGGAGCCTATGGGAGCTGCGCCATTCCGCCTATAGAGCCCTTACAAAAAACATCCAAACATCTTTATTGAGGTTTTATATACATGATGTAAGTATATATGCAATGTAGTAATGGGCACATTTATAATAACATTTAATATTTACGTATTTTGATCATTTTAAGCATACAGGGTGCATTAATTTAAAAAACGCATCACAACGTCTGCCTTTTTTTGGCGTATTTGGCGTAGTGGGTAGAGCGGCCGTGCCAGAAACCTGAGGGTTGCAGGTTCGCTCCCCGCCTCTTACCATCCAAATCACTGCCGTTGTGTCTTTGGGCAGGACACTTCACGCTTGCCCACGGTGCCGCTCACACTGGTGA
Organism: Entelurus aequoreus; assembly: GCF_033978785.1. Taxonomy (NCBI): domain Eukaryota; kingdom Metazoa; phylum Chordata; class Actinopteri; order Syngnathiformes; family Syngnathidae; genus Entelurus; species Entelurus aequoreus. The sequence goes on along the minus strand of NC_084732.1, from coordinate 78,112,573 downwards.
ATGAATGATGAATGATAGGTGGTGGTCGGAGGGACCGTAGGCGCAAACTGGCAGCCACGCTTCCGTCGGTCTACCCCAGGGCAGCTGTGGCTATGAAAGTAGCTTACCACCACCAGGTGGGGATGAATGATGGGTTCTCACTTCTCTGTGAAGCGCTCTGAGTGTCTAGAAAAACGCTATATAAATCTAATCCATTATTATTATTATTATTATTAGGGATGTCCGATAATGGCTTTTTGCCGATATCCGATATTCCGATATTGTTCAAGATCTTTAATTACCGATACCGATAGTGGTGGTATTGACACATTATTATGCCTAATTTGGACAACCAGGCATGGTGAAGATAGGGTCCTTTTTTTAAAAATTAATAAAATAAAATAAGATAAATAAATGTAAAACATTTTCTTGAATAAAAAATAAAGTAAAACAATATAAAAACAGTTACATAGAAACTAGTAATTCATGAAAATGAGTAAAATTAACTGTTAAAGGTTAGTACTATTAGTGGACCAGCAGCACGCACAATCATGTGTGCTTACGGACTGTATCCCTTGCAGACTGTATTGATATATATTGATATATAATGTAGGAACCTGAATATTAATCACAGAAAGAAACAACCCTTTTGTGTGAATGAGTGTGAATGAGTGTAAATGGGGGAGGGAGGTTTTTTGGGTCAGTGCACTAATTGTAAGTGTATCTTTTTTTTTTTAATGTTGATTTAATAAAAAAAAACAAAAAATTTAAAAATTAAAAAAAACGATACCGATAATAAAAAAAACGATACCGATAATTTCCGATATCACATTTTAAAGCATTTATTGGGCGATAATATCGTCAGGCCGATATTATCGGACATCTGTAATTATTATTATTATTACTAACTGCAGACTCCATGAGAGCCAACAAACAACAAAAGCCAACAAAATAAAACATCACTTTCTGCGCAAGGTCTGCAGGTCTACTGTCTTTAGGATGCCGACTGCTGGTATGTTCATATATTCCCATTTAGGTTAAGACTGTCTCATAATTCCCGCGAATAAATAGGGTGGGGGGGGGGGGGGGGGGGGGGGGACCAAGCCTTTACATTATTATTAGTTATTAGAGTTCCAGTCGGACGGTTTTTCACGGGACAAATTTCCGGTGTTGTTGTTTCCGGATGAGGAGATGCTGCTCCGTTATTGATTTAAGTAGAGTCTGAATGCCATTCAAACAGTTAGCTCCATCTTTTGACACTTCGCCCACTCCCGTCCTTGCACGCTACACCGCTACAACAAAGATGACGGGGAGAAGACGCTACCGAAGGTGAGCCACGTAAATAAGACCGCCCACAAAACGGCGCATCCGGAAGCGACTGTCAGAGAGCGGCTTGAAGATGATCTGTAAAACATAATCCATGCAACATTTTGACCAAAGAACCACCATTACATGTTATGTATACCAAAAGGAAGTGTTTTCAATTTAGAAAAAAGCTCTGTAATCCAGTGCACCTTATACATGAAAAAAAGGTTAAAAATTGGCCCTTCATCGGCAGTGCGCCTTATAATCAGGTGCGCCCTATAGTCCGGAAAATACGGTACATTTTGGTAGCAAAATATTGGTGTCGGTGCAACTCTAGGTGGGACATGTGTGCAAACATAACAATGTAGTCGCTTACGTGCCCAAACGTAAACTATGTAGTGATGTACAAAGTGGTGTCCCAATTCTTTAGGGAAGATTAAAAAAGCTCTACCCCTTGTTGCTTCATTTGAAGGGCGAGTGGTAGTGAGTGAGGGGGTGTATTGGGATCGGGCCTTAGTTGTGATGGGCAACTTGTTCTGTCAACCTGACAACAATAGACCTTCTGAGCCAAAATCACGTTGGACAGTGTACTGTATCGGTTCGAAATAAACAAATAAATGAAATAAAAATACCCGTTTGACATTGCATGTTCCTTTTTTTTCTGTTCTACCATCAAATTAAGCTCATTCAGTATTCCTGTAATGTATCTTTTTTTTTTTTTTTAATTCCGTAATTCCGTTATTGTGCTGAGATGATGTCACCTTGACATGAAGGCAGTAACATCTTTGAATGTCTGCTGCCGTTCCATTTATGGCCCGACCTACAGGTCACGAGAAATCCTCAACGGGGATGGACTCGTCTACCTTCATCTAATTATGTGACAACTTCAAGGGAGGGAGTGCTGCAGCTCCACGATCCTGCCATGGTGCCTGTTATCCCATTCCTTTTCATATTGGATGTTTTTGTTCAAAGCGCTTCTTTTTTAATGCTCGTCAGCCTGGCAATGGCAAAGAAGGACGGAGCAGAAAGGGGTTGGTTATAGAAGAGGAGGGTACGTACGGATGATGTAAATGATTGGTCAGAACACGACAGTGTATTATGGACATATTTGGAGGCTAGGATCATCAAACTCAAATTAGGATCATGGGAGCAATTTCGAGTTAAATGACATAATTTTGTCAGGACTTGGTCCTTGGGGTTTGTTTTCCCAGAATGCAACGGAAAGTTGGCTCGGGCAAGACGTGAATGTGAGTACATTTTTTATTTTACACTAACAAAGGAACAAAAAGCGCGCTCAAGGCGGAAGTACAAACTTGACTAATGAAACAAATACTTGCACGTGGGCAAAAAAACTAAGGTCATGAACAAAAGTCGCTAACTGTGGCATGAATAGAAAAAAATTACTTAACATGGCATGAAGTGCGCAGAGGTAAATAGAGTGAATGTCGCCAGGCCGACCAACAGAAAAAGACAGGCTTTAAATAACAGTGACATGATTAGTGAAAACAGGTGCGTGACTCAAAACGTGAAACAGGTGCGTGACATGACAGGTGAAAAAGCTAATGAATCAAAAAAAGAGAATGAACAACCAGGAACTAAAAAGTGTCCAAAAAACAAACAGCACATGGCCAAACAAAAACATGATCAACACAGACATGACACATTTTCTTTATGTATGTCATAGTGTTTTACCAAAATGATTCTGATACTTTTCGGTACTTTTCTAAATAAAGGGGACCACAAACAATTGCATTATTGACTTTATTTTAACAAAAAAATCTTAGGGTACAGTAAACATATGTTTCTTATTGCAAGTTTGTCCTTAAATAAAATAGTGAACATACAAGACAACTTGTCTTTTAGTAGTAAGTAAGCAAACAAAGGCTCCTAATTTAGTCTGCTGACATATGCAGTAACATATTGTGTCATTTTCCATTCTATTATTTTGTCAACATTATTAAGGACAAATGGTAGAAAATGAATTATTAATCTACTTGTTCATTTACTGTTAATATCTGCTTACCTTCTCTTTTAACATGTTCCTTCTACACTTCGGTTAAAATGTAATAATCACTTATTCTTCTGTTGTTTGATACTTTACATTAGTTTTGGATGATACCTCACATTTGGGTATCAATCCGATACCAAGTAGTTACAGGATCATACATTGCTCATATTCAAAGTCCTCATGTGTCCAGGGACATATTTCCTGAGTTTATAAACATAATATATATATTTTTTTAAACGAAAGATGTTGTGATGCCATCGTAGTATCGACTAGATACGCTCCTGTACTTGGTATCACTACAGTGGATGTTAGGTGTAGATCCACCAATGGCGTTTGTTTTTACATTTCGACGCTGGTGACCTACGGTGTGTAGTGAAGCATGTTTAGCTATTCCTCGTCCTGCAGGGATGATACTTGTAAGAAACTAAATTTTTTTATCGTCATGTAGGCGAGGATTAGTGTTTTAGAAGTAGCTAAAACACTGCAGACTGCGGATGGACTTTAGCCACTAGCTAGCTAGCCATGTCTTAAAGCACCTCTCCCTGAGGGCGTTTCAGTGTTATAACTTCACCTTTATCGTTAGTTTTTAAGCCAAAATGCGTCCGTTCTCCCTTTTCTGTCCACACACTGTGTCTGTTTCTAAGTACTCTGTGATTGTGCGCTGCCGAACATGCTCGTCTGCTCGTGAACCAGCAATGACACAACGTGACGATGACGGGGGAACGGGGGGTGGCGGACCGGTACTTTTCAGAGGTGGTATAATACCGAATATGATTCATTAGTATCGCGGTACTATACTAATACGGGTATACCGTACAAACCTAGTATGTCATAACCAGCATGACTAATAAAACTAATTATGCAGGTAAGTTGACAGGGGACCCTCATTAAAAATGTTGCGGTTCTGTTTTACATGCTTTATTATTTGGATGAATCCCAATTTTCAGCTGTGTGACGTTCAACGAGGCGCTGGCACGGTCCGGTAATTTTTTGCATAAAGATTTTGTACCATTAAAAGTCTGCAATCTGGGCATTTCTTTGAAATGTCTGGGTTCACTAGCTCAAAGCTGGATGTGCAATGCGGCGAATTGAGAGCCTTTTGGCTTTTCTTCTGTCAATTTCAATATGATATAAGCGTTTCTTCCACAGCAGCGCCTGCCACAAACGGCTCCGATGGGGGAAATACTCCAAAAAGCTCAGGTGTCTGCTATTATTGGCTATCACGGGGGAAGGAAGAGAGAGTCTGCATATTGTTATCATGCTCCTGTGGCCAATCACACCGACCACCTGAGCAAGAATGACTTAATACAGATGCTTGTATCGTTGGGCCTTAGATTTTTTTTTCAGGACAGGGTAGAAAGGAGCACAAAACGTCCAGTTTGAAATGTAAAATGTCTTCAAACACACCACCTGGGTTTGCACTAACTCAGTGATTTTTAAACTGTGGTATGTGTACAAGTAGAGGTAGGGCTGGGCGGATTAAACAATATCAGTATGTATCGCGATAGACACATCATCGGTATCAGTATAAAATGCGTTCGATAAAACATTTCATGTACAAAACCCAAAACCAGTGAAGTTGGCATGTTGTGTAAATCGTAAATAAAAACTGAATACAATGATTTGCAAATCCATTATTACGCATTATGAAGCCTAAAATACCACAACGGAGACCCCGGACTGTTGAACAACTTAAGCTGTACATCAAGCAAGAATGGGAAAGAATTCCACCTGAAAAGCTTCCAAAATTGGTCTCCTCAGTTCCCAAATGTTTACTGAGTGTTGTTAAAAGGAAAGGCCATGTAACACAGTGGTAAAAATGCCCCTGTTCCAACTTTTTTGCAATTTGTTGCTGCCATTAAATTCTAAGTTAATGATTATTTGCAAAAAAAAGTTAAGATTCTCAGTTCGAACATTAAATATCTTGTCTTTGCAGTTGAAAAGGATTAGCAAATCATTGTATTCTCTTTTTATTTACGATTTACACAACGTGCCAACTTCACTGGTTTTGGGTTTTGTATATTTACATTTTTGGGTCGCAAGAAACAAGAAATAATGAAGCAAGATTCGTTGCATGAAGTTTTGGAACCGAGCTAAACAGGAAACAGGAAGTGTCCTTGAGCAATGGGAATGACACGCTAACAGCCAATGAGGTAACAGTATCAACTACCAAGTTTGGTTGCGCCGTGTTTCTGTCTCGCTGTGGATTCTCTGCATGGAGTGAGAAGAGAAAAACTGTGATATTTTGTTATATCAACTCAATAACAGAAACTCGTCTTTAGCTTTGTTTGTATTTAATGCAGACAGTGTCGCAACATCCTGACACTTCCAATGTTTCGGTTGAACGAGTAGCTTCCCAAATAACTATGTGTAGTGTTCAATAGCTTATACACTACTGCCATCTGGTGTATTGAAACGGCAATTACCTTCTAATTTACTGCAACTATTTTACCACTTGACTACCAGACACCTTCTCCACTTGGTAAGTTGGAAATTGTATTACTGTTTTTATTGGCAGGCTTAAAAAAGTCATAACAAATATCAATAATTATTGATATCAGTCAATATTAAAAAAAAGTATATTGTGATACAGCCCTAGTTACAGTGGTCAACAGTCTTAAATATACTGTGTAATAAAACATTTGGCTTGTTTTTAATGAATCCCCGGTCCACTATGCTACTGTATTTATTGTGGGTCATTATGGTGGTACATGGAGAGCCAAGTTTTTTTCTGAGGTGGTACATACTAAAAATGCTGGGTTATTTTGATAACCCAATTTATGAGTTGCGAGTGTTGGGTTAAATGTATTAGAGTTATTTTTTATGAAGAGCAATCCATTTTTTTGGGTTATAAGGGTATTATTTTAACTACATTTCTGGGTTTTCAAAAGTATGAACCATTTTTGGGTTGTTTTTCAATGAGTAACGCATTTTGGGTAAAAGGCTTTTTTTTTAATTAAAAAGGTACTTTTTTCTTGAGGGGAATTTTATTAAGGATTAATCTCATTAACATTATTTATAATCACACATCTTATGTACATGAAAATATTTGAGCACGCTGCATAGAACTACTATTGTCATGATCTTCTGCCCGGATAATGTTTGTTTAGTTTTTGACTCCCTCAGTTCCTGTTTTGAGCACCCCTGGGTTTGTGTTTTAGTTGCCATGACTGCAGATTGTTTACACCTGCCTCTGATTAGTGTTCGGGACGCTCACCTGCTCCTAGGCATTAATCAGAGAGCTACTTATTCCCTGCTTTTCGCCACACTCTGTCTGGCTTTCTTATTTGCTACCACGCAACAGTTACGACGGCTACTAATTTGATTCCTGAGCTAAGCTTCGCCTTTTTGTTTGCCTGATATTTTGTTCGCTATTCCGTTAGCTTCCCGTACTATCGGCACGCTGGTGCTCTTTTATTTGTATCCCGCATGATTTATGGACAATAAATAATTTCCTTACCTGCACTTTGCCTCCGGAGTCCCATTTGCATCCTGGGAGAAGGATCCACACAGTAAAATGCGACCCCGCCGTGACAACTATGACCATATACGTCAATTCCTGTAAAAAAAAAAAGTCACTCATATCTTGCTTTTGAGTATATTTTAATGGAATACAAATTATTTTGATCAGTAGTTGGGAAGGAGTAGGACAAACCAGCAGTAACATTTATAATTTTTAACCAAATATTGGGTCAAGGAGCGCTAAATTGCGCAACCCAATAGCTGGGTTTGGAATAACCCAACATAGTAGTGAGCATAGCTAAGTTTTTGTGTTAAACAAATTCAACCCAATAGTTGGGTTATGAATCAACCAACATGGAGTTAGCATAACTCAACTTTTGGGTTAAATAATTCAACCCCACAGTTTGGTGAGGAATATCCCAACATTAAGTTATTGTAACTCAACTTTTTGGTTAAATATTTCAACGCAGAAGTTGGGTTGAAAAAATGAACAAAAAATGTTGAGTTAAAATAACTCAAATAGGGCATTCGTCCTTTTCTGAACCAGCAGTTGGGTTAAAATTGGGTTATTTTTTAACCCAACATTTGTTAATGTGTACTTTAGCGTGAACCACTATTGATTTCAAAATACTATATCAGAAGCACGTGATTATTTTATGTTTGTCAGTTTTGTATACTAAAGGGTGGTGGCTCAATTAGCAAACCGTTCAATACCTGTGGCTACTAACGAACATGTCACGTGCACGCGTCGCTGCGGTAGTTATGACCCCAAGATGCAGAGGCAGGAGGTGACGTGCAGGGCAGAGCTTTTTTTAATTATAGCAATATTAGGAATTTACGCATCAGGAAGAAATCACACATGAGAGTTGAAGATTTAAAACATGTTTGTCAACATTCATGTTCAGGTCGGTTTTTGGAGCTATTTAATAATAACCACAATAATAATAATAATAACAATAATAATAACCACAATAATAACCACTGAGCAGGTGGCCTCGTGGAAGGTCGTGAGTTCAAACCCCGGCTGAGTCATACCAAAGACTATAAAAATGGGACCCATCGCCTCCCTGCTTGGCACTCAGCATCAAGGGTTGGAATTGGGGGTTAAATCACCAAAATGATTCCCGAGCGCGGCCACCGCTGCTGCTCACTGCTCCCCTCACCTCCCAGGGGGTGAACATGGGGATGGGTCAAATGCAGAGGATTAATTTCACCACACCTAGTGTGTGTGTGGCAATCATTGGGACTTTAACTGTTGTTAGTGCGACAGGGAAGTGGGGCGGTATAGCTCGGTTGGTAGAGTGGCCGTGCCAGCAACTTGAGGGTTCCAGGTTCGATCCCAGCTTCCGCCATCCTAGTCACTGCCGTTGTGTCCTTGGGCAAGACACTTTACCCACCTGCTCCCAGTGCCACCCACACTGGTTTAAATGTAACTTAGATATTGGGTTTCACTATGTAAAAGCGCTTTGAGTCACTAGAGAAAAAGCGCTATATAAATATAATTCACTTCACTTCACAAAAGTAAAAGCAAGCTCTGTAACAGTTGCAATTACAATTACATACAACCATCCAGCCCCGACTGGACAGCGAGGCTGGTATATACAGCTCTCTGATTAGTGATTAAAAGCAGATGAGTCTCCTGATCGCTAATCACAGACAACGCTCAGGCCAAACTAGAAGTCTAACTAAAATAAGAGTGCTTAAAATGAAGTAAAGACATAACTAAGGAAATGCGAGAATCAGTCAGACCTGACGATTGGGTCCACTTAATAAAAAGTGCAAATTAGACTTAATGCATCCATTAAATTGCCTAAACTGTTCTTTTCTTTACCTGAGACATTTGGAAATGTGATAATGAGAAACTACGTTAGGTTGTCTGTATGCCATTAAAACATTTAATCTTGAAAGTAAAGATTTTTCTCTTTGCCTCTTCAGACAGTCGAGCACTTTGGCCCTGATTTCCATATCAACCCTATCTAATGTATCTTCATTCTTCCGTATGTATTTCATTATGTATGGAAAATGTGACAATAAAGAATCTTTGAAGTCTTTAAAAACCTTGCCTGCCACTCTGAATGCCAGGCAGACCTTTCAGACCCTAAATAGCTCCAAAAACCGCTGTTTAAATCATCATTGCATGTGTGATTTATTCTTGATGCCTAAAACTTGTAAATGCCACTTGAATCACATAGTTAATTGTTTATAATTGTTTCAACTTTCATATTAAATGATGAAAAAAAACAAAAAACTATTGAACTGAATTGTTTACTTGCATACATTGTTAAGCCTTGTATTTAGAAATGCACAATAATCGTAGCAAATAATTATCGACCGATAATGGCAATTATGAAGATCATTTCGATTAATGAAAAAGCCACCAATAAAGTGAGCTGATAATAAAAAAGTACTATTATCTCATTGGTCTTTTAGTTGTGGCTTGTGCTGCTGCCTAGATTAGGGGTGTGAAACGTACGGCCCCAGGGCCGGATCAGGCCCGCGAACAGGTTTTATCCGGCCCGCGGGATGAGTTTGCTAAGTATAACAATCAACCTGACATTTTTGAACGAAATAAACTGTTGTTCTAAATGTGTCCACTAGATGTCACAGTAGCAATTCTTTATATCTTTGTAGATGATGCTACATGTGTACAAAATAAACCACATGATGTTAGTACATCAGTCGAGGAAAATGAGCAAACTACATAAATAACATCCTGTAATTTGATTTTGATATTTTTTTTTTTATCTTAAAAGATTGAAAATTAACACCAATGAGTTGACTGATGAACATGATCACATAATTTATTCAGAATGTATAAATAACGACAAATAAAGACGGAATACTATCAACCGCAGCATGTAAGTGTAAAAAAATCAACAACAACATTATGAGTTGTACAATTTCAGAATGTGCTTGTTCTATATTTAAACAAAGAAAACAATCCGAAATTGTCTTTATTTTTAAGTTATCATTTTACCAGTCCGGCCTACTTGGGAGTACATTTTTCTCCATGTGCCCCCCCCCCCCCCCCCCCCCGATCTAAAATGAGTTTGACACCCCTGCCCTAGATATTTCTCTCGCCGTCTGCAGAACTTGTTCTGCAGAAATTCTATGGGGAAGGAAAAAAAACGATGAACTTCAATACAACAAATCTGATCAGTCCGCTTAGAATTCCCCATCATGAAAATGTATACAGGTAGAAGCAGTTCAAAGCAGCCTTTGCTGCTAAGCCGAGACCCGGCGATGACAACAGACATAAAGCCACAGGACTGAAAACTATTGAGTAAACGTTTGGCAAGAGTTTGACAGAAAATACCCTAGAGCGAAAGCACTGAAGAAATAAGGAATACGTTAGGTTGAGTTTACCCACTTCAATGTGTACGTTGCGTTGGACAGGGTGTAGATGGTCTTAAGTTGGAGATGTCAAGAAAAGCTGTCACTCTATGAACAGAGCCAAATGTAATAATCATATTAATTACTGAACACCCCGCACAAAAGTGAATGGAAGGGCATTCTTAGTCAACAGCCATACATGTCACACTAAGGGTGGCCATATAAACAACGCCAACACTGTCATAAACATGTGTCATATTGTGAAACCACACTAAACAACAATGACAAACCACATTTTGGGAGAATATTTGCACCGCAACACAACATAAACACAAAATAAAAAATACCCAGAATTCCCTGCAGTACCAACTCTTCCGGGACGCTACACTATTTTATTTGGTACATCGTGTAATGATAAGTGTGACCAGTAGGTGGCAGTCAAACATAAGAGATAAATCTCAAGTAAACAACACCAACATTTTAAATGTCCCATTGAAAATATAGAACATTACACACAGCGCTCAAAAATCTATCAAAATGTTTTAGTAGTAAATGTTTTAGTGCCATTTCTAATATAAAGTAGTGTAAAGTTCTTACTTATATAAGTCAGTAAACTCGCCATGAAAGCGCTAAAACATACCGGTGTAGTGAGTTTACATTATTCACAACTTTAGTTAATAGAGTTCCAGTCGGACGGTTTTTCACGGGACACATTTCCGGTGTTGCTGTTACCGGATACGGAGATGCTGCTCCGTTATTGATTTAAGTAAAGTCTGAAAGCCGTCAAACATATATTAATGTTGTTGCTCTAGGGTAAACTGGGTAACACATGGCACACTGACAAAGCTTAACCTAAAATACTATAACAATCTACAAGGTTAATATAGTTTGCTTCTCTTTCTTCCCCTCCATTTTTTCTGCATTCTTTCGTATCTCTAGTTATCATTACGTATATGTATTGTTGCATTTGAACAACTGTATTGTTGATAATAGAGGTAAATTATTGGTATTGTTCATTATCAATAGCGCTATTTCAATTGGTATCTGTATGGCTCCATTTGTAGTGTAATAATGCTCATTGTCATTTCTGTATTATTTTTTATTTTCGCTAACTGCTTATTTGCTATCACTTTTACCATCATATTTGTACATGTCGCATTTGCTGATGTTGCTCTATTGTTGTTGTTGTTGTTGTTGTTGTTGTTGTTGTGTTTACTGTTGTTGTTTTTGTCTCTCTGTCCAATCCCCCTCTTGTCCCCACAATTCCCCCCTCTGTCTTTCTTTTTTTCTCTTTCTATCCCCTCCTGCCCCGGCCCGGCTGCACCAAAAGATAATATAAATACATGTAATAAAGTCAAATACAAATAAGGCAACAAGAGAAGTATCCTACACGTATCTTTTGTAAAGTAAATCTGAACAGCCGATATGGGCATCTACATCTGCTATATGAATTGCCTGAGAAGCTGGACAGGACAAAAAAGAAAAAAAAAAAAAAAAAAAGTAAAGTCTGAATGTCATTAAAACAGTTAGGATGGAGCTAACTGTTTTGACACTTCTTCCACCCCCGTCCTTGCACGCTACACCGGTACAACAAAGATGACGGGTAGAAAACACTGCCGAAGGTGAGCCACGTAAATAAGACCGCCCATAAAACAGCGCATCCGGCTTGAAGATGGTCCCTAAAACATAATCTATGCAACATTTTGACCAAATAACCACCATTACATGCTATGTAGACCACAAGGAAGTGTTTTCCATTTAGAAAAAAATTATAATAATATGACTCCTTTAATGCGCCCTATAATCCGGTGCGCCTAATATATGAAAAAAAGATCAAAAATAGACCATTCATCGGCAGAGTGCCTTATAATCCGGTGCGCCCTATGGTCCGGAAAATACGGTATATCAGTTTTACAACGGACGTATGCACGTCAGACATGAGTCAAGCCAGTATGTCAAGCATGACAGCACAGTGGATAGGTGAAGATTTGAACTTCCATGAGGCTCGTCTTCACTCACAAGAGCTGCCGGGGGCCACACACATCACAAAGCAATCTGAGAAGCTTTTGAGAAGATGTTCCAGCGGTGGAGCGTAACAAAAGACAAGGCACATGTTGTCCCGCGGGATAATGCTCAGAATATAACTAAAGCAACGACTGTGTGGATTTTCAAGTCCAGGCTGCATGGCACCTACCCTACAACTCGCCCTCAAACCAGAGGAGTGTATCTGACTGTTTCCATTGGACAAAAGATTCACATAATTCACAGGTGGCCACCGCAGCTCTCACTGGCTTACAGTCACAACTAGGTTTGAATCCCACCCGACTGAAACAAGAAGTTCAAACAAGGTGAAACGGCAACTTTAATTGCCGCAAAAAAGACTACCGTATTTTCCGGACCATAGGGCGCACCGGATTATAAGGCGCACTGCCGATGAGCGGGTCTCGTCAGGTCTATTTTCATACAAAAGGCGCACCGGATTATAGGGCGCATTAATGGGGTCATATATATTTTTATTTTTTTCTAAATGTAAAACACTTCCTAGTGGTCTACATCAGTGGTTCTCAAATGGGGGTACTTGAAAGTATGCCAAGGGGTACGTGAGATTTTTTTTTAATATTCTAAAAATAGCAATAATTCAAAAATCCTTTATAAATATATGTATTGAATAATACTTCAACAAAATATGAATGTAAGTTCATAAACTGAACATCAAATCAAGTAGGCTATTCCATTCATTACCATAAAGCCAGAGTTTCCCCCATGCCATGATGGTTTGACCCTCTCTAAAATGTCTGTCAAAAAGAACTGTGAAAAGAAATGCAACAATGCAATATTCAATGTTGACAGCTAGATTTTTTTTGGACATGTTCCATAAATATTGATGTTAAAGATTTATTTTTTGGTGAAGAAATGTTTAGAATTAAGTTCATGACTCCAGATGGATCTCTATTACAATCCCCAAAGAGGGCACTTTAAGTTGATGATCACTTCTATTTGTAGAAATCTTTATTTATAATTGAATCACTTGTTTATTTTTCAACAAGTTTTTAGTTATTTTTATATCTTTTTTTCCAAATAGTTCAAGAAAGACCACTACAAATGAGCAACATTTTGCACTGTTATACAATTTAATAAATCAGAAACTGATGACATGATGCTGTATTTTACTTCTTTATCTCTTTTTTTCAACCAAAAATGATTTGCGCTGATTAGGGGGTACTTGAATTAAAAAAATGTTCACAGGGGGTACATCACTGAAAAATGGTTGAGAACCACTGGTCTACATAACATGTAATGGTGGTTCTTTGGTCAAAATGTTGCATAGATTATGTTTTACAGATCATCTTCAAGTAGCTTTCTGACAGTTGCTTCAGGATGCGGCGTTTCGTGGGCGTTCTTATTTACGTGGCTCACCTTCCGCGGCGTCTTTTCTCCGTCATCTTTGTTGTAGCGGTGTAGCGTGCAAGGACGGGAGTGGAAGAAGTGTCAAAAGATGGCGCTAACTGTTTTAATGACATTCAGACTTTACTTAAATCAATAACAGAGCAGCATCTCCTCATCCGTGGCTCACTAGTGCAACAACAAGGCCGGAAATGTGTCCCGTGAAAAACCGTCCGATCGGAACTCTCTAATAACTAAAGTTCCTTGGGTGAATAATATAAACTTACCACACCGGCATGTTTTAGCGCTTTCATGGTGAGTTTACTGACAGGTATAAGTAAGAACTTTGCACTATTTTGTATTATAAATGGATGAATGTTCAATAACAAGAAGATTGTAACGACCATTGTGATGCGGGGGTCGTTTTCCAAAGATGTAGACGGACTTCGGACACAGCGTGCAGGTAGGAAAATTATTTATTATAACAACAAATCATGCACGAAAAAAACAAAGTGTGCACATAGCACGGGAAGACAGAGCCAAGTTGAGTCAAGCGTGGAAGCTAGATCATAACAAAGATAGAGAAAAAGAAGCTTATCGAGTATGTAGGCGGCACCGACGGCAAAGGCGGACTCGCGCAATTTTCCAGGACTTATGCAGATCCCAAATACAGATCAGCAGTTACCAGAAGGTAAGACAAGTAGCTTTTGCATAATATTGCGAAACAAAATGCCAGATAATATGTCTTACCTTATACACACACCATAATAATACTCGTATGTTGAAGCACAGTACCATCCATCAAGCGGTGCGGCTTCATAGATTACCAAAGTCGTACTAAAACATTTTGGTAGATTTTTGAGGTCCGTGTGTAATGTTCTATACTTTCAATGGAACATATACAATTTTGCCGTTGTTTACTTGAGTCATATTGCAGTCTACACGTATGTCGTATGTGTGACTGTCATCTACTGGTCACACTTATCATTTCACCTTGCACCAAATACAATAGCTTCGAGGTCGGTAAGCACAACCAAAATGATTCCGTATATCAGGCGCACCGGGTTATAAGGCGCACTGTCGAGTTTTTGAGAAAATGAAAGGATTTTAAGTGCGCCTTATAGTCCGCAAAATAGGGTACTACTGATTATTAGCGGCACTGGTCCCACACCAGTGGACATTGATTGAATGGTGACACTTTGTCTATTTACCCACGTGAACAACTGACAAGGCTACAGCAGCAAATCCAATGTTAAAGATAATCCTAAACAAGACGCGGTTTAAAAACTTCAGAGAGCACGCTATCGAACGGATGAATGACTTATATTCTATGTAGCGCTTAAAAGGCGACCAAGTCACGTTGGTGCAGAGTCCTATCCAGAGTATCTATTTGCCACTATCTTGAATCCCAGGTATAAGGACCGCTACTTCACCACAGCAACTAAACTAAAAGCAATGACTGGAAAAACTGCATGATTCACAGGGTAAGATATTTTTTGTTTTTGTCTTGATAATGTAATACCGGTTGCTTATTGATTGATTGCTAATATATTACTTTTTTGTGACAGGTGTCCGCATGGTTAAGCCAATAGCAGAAAGGAAAACAATTCCCTTCTGGACATGTATGCAGATATCATTGAAAACAAAACACAGACGGAGCTGGACAGCCAGAGAAAATGCAATTAAAAAAATATTATTTTTAGTCTGCTTTATTACTTTGTTCTGATACACTATTGGTTCACTGTTATTTACAGGCATACATCTCATAAACCACACTTTCCATGACAAATTAGAAGCCCACCATGACTGGAAGAAGAAAAACGAGTGTCGTTTTCCAGGACCTGGCACATAATTTTAGCTGTTTTCACATTTACCAAATCAATGAATTTCAATATTTTGGATTTAATAAATAAACATTTTGTATGTTCTCTATATCCAACATTGTGTATTATTCTAATTGATCTTTTTTGATCTCATAAACCACATTTTTCATGAGAAATCAGAAGCCCACCATGACTGGAAGAAGAAAAACGAGTGTCGTTTTCCAGTACCTGTCACATAATTTTAGCTGTTTTCACATTTACCAAATCAATGAATTTCAATATTTTGGATTTAATAAATAAACGTTTTGTATGTTCTCTATATCCAACATTGTGTATTATTCCAATTGATCTTTTTTGATCTCATAAACCACATTTTTCATGAGAAATCAGAAGCCCACCATGACTGGAAGAAGAAAAACGAGTGTCGTTTTCCAGGACCTGGCACATAATTCTAGCTGTTTTCACATTTACCAAATCAATGAATTTCAATATTTTGGATTTAATAAATAAACATTTTGTATGTTCTCTATATCCAACATTGTGTATTATTCTAATTGATCTTTTTTGATCTCATAAACCACATTTTTCATGAGAAATCAGAAGCCCACCATGACTGGAAGAAGAAAAACGAGTGTCGTTTTCCAGGACCTGGCACATAATTTTAGCTGTTTTCACATTTACCAAATCAATGAATTTCAATATTTTGGATTTAATAAATAAACATGTTGTATGTTCTCTATATCCAACATTGTGTATTATTCTAATTGATCTTTTTTTGCAGCACGGTTACTGAATGAAGCGCACATTTGTAGTTGTTGCCCCATATTTCTACAAAATAACTCAGATATGGTAACACTCGCGAGCAATAGAGAATATGAAGGGATTTTTGGTCTAGAAAATGTTTTGCTTTATTCATTATTGAAATATTTCTTGCCACTTTGTTATATATTTTTACATGAGATTTGAAGTTCATTTTATTATCTATTGTTACACCCCAAAATTAGATGTATTTTACTCTTTCAATGTTTACTCCGTCTATTTGTATTTTTTTGTTTGATTTTCTCTTGTTTTGGTGTGTTGCATTATTTCAGTTGTACTAAGATTCAATGATAGTCTGTTTTTGTCAAACCATATTCTGTAATTTCTCCATTTCTTCTTGTATTATTGACATCATAATTACACTGTGAAACAAGGTAACTATTCACA
Source organism: Entelurus aequoreus (assembly GCF_033978785.1). Taxonomy (NCBI): domain Eukaryota; kingdom Metazoa; phylum Chordata; class Actinopteri; order Syngnathiformes; family Syngnathidae; genus Entelurus; species Entelurus aequoreus. The sequence continues at coordinate 78,096,073 of NC_084732.1, read as the reverse complement.
TGTGCCAGAGAAATCCTGTGATTATACTGATTTTAAGCCTTTTCTTATGGGTGGCTGTGTTTCAGAACCAGGTTCTGGTTGTAAAGTGCCTGTAAAAAATATTACGAGACACTGCAGCATCTCAAGCGTTTATCCTTGATGGTGTTTTGCCCTGAAGTAACCAGACGGCTGTTGGCGCTAATGTTCCCGTGCAAGACATTGGTGTTCCTTCACACAATATTGCAGCGCAGTCAGAGTTATGTAGCCGGGGACATTTTGGTTGGTGTGCGTCTGAGATTCCCAATAAGGAATATCTAGCTGCAGAGTGTTAGTTACACCACAGGTGACACCTATTTTTATTTTGAGTAAACACCCCAAACGTTTTGGGTCCAGGGGCCAAACAGCGATTTTTACCATGCAACGGCACCAAAAATTAGCCTCATAGCACCATAAATGGTGTGCCTAACTCAGTTAACATGCAACTCTGCATCTTTTATGTTCATTCGGCAAATGTTCGCCATTTCCAGGTGCTTTTCTGTAACCAGTTCCACAAAGATATTTAATCTGATCACTTTCAAACTTTACCCAGACAGATTGGAGCAGGGGTGTCGAACTCATTTCAGCTCAGGGGCCACATGGAGGAAAATCTATTCCTAACTGGGACATGACTGGTAAAATCATGCCATGATTACTTACAAATAAAGACAACTTCAGACTGTTTTCTTTGTTTGAATATAAAAATTATGTTTTTGGGGGGTTTTTAGTCGGTGTGATTTGTTTGTTGCGTACTCAAAGATAAGTGGTTACCGTATTTTTCGGACTATAAGGCGCACTTAAAATCCTTTCATTTTCTCAAAAATCGACAGTGCGCCTTATAACCCGGTGCGCCTAATGTACGGAATAATTCTGTCTGTGCTTACCGACCAGGAAGGAATTTTATTTGGTACATGGTGAAAAGATAAGTGTGACCAATAGATGGCAGTCACACATAAGAGATATGTATAGGCTGCAATATGACGCCAGTAAACAACACAAACACTTTAAATGTTCCACTAACCACGTTAAACCCAGATTCCGAACTAACAAAGGTCTTAACTCATTCTCTTTCTATGCCACATCAATGTGGAATGCGCTCCCAACAGGTATAAAAGAAAGGGCATCTCTATCCTCCTTCAAAACCGCAATAAAAGTTCACCTCCAGGCAGCTACAACCCTAAACTAACACCCTCCCTGGATTGCTAATAATCAAATGTAAACAATCAAATGCAGATACTTTTTATTTTTCTTATGCCTTCTGATCTCTCTCTCTCTCTCTCTCTCTCTCTCTCTCTCTCTCTCTCTCTCTCTCTCTCTCTCTCTCTCTCTCTGTCTCTCTCTCTATGTCCACTACTTGATGTCCATACCCCCCCCCCACCCCCCCCCCCACCCTCCACACCCCTGATTGTAAATAATGTAAATAATTCAATGTGATTATCTTGTGTGATGACTGTATTATGATGATAGTATATATGATAGTATATATCTGTATCATGAATCAATTTAAGTGGACCCCGACTTAAACAAGTTGAAAAACTTATTCGGGTGTTACCATTTAGTGGTCAATTGTACGGAATATGTACTTCACTGTGCAACCTACTAATAAAAGTCTCAATCAATCAATCATATATATAACATTATAATATATATAATATAGAACATTACACACGGAGCTAAAAAAACTGTCAAACTGTTTTAAGTACGACTTCGGTAAGCTATGAAGCCGCACTGCTTGATGGATTGTCGGCGCATTAAACATACGAGTGTTATTATGGTGCGTGCATAAGGACCGCAGACACCGTAGTCAGAAGCTTCTTATTTTTCTTTACCTTGCTATATAGCATTCATCTTCCGCTGTTGCCATTGTTAATATAAAGCAGTGTAAAGTTCTTACTTATATCTGTCAGTAGACTAGCTATCAAAGTGCTAAAAACTGTAGTGAGTTTACATAATTCACCCACGTAACTTTAATTATTAGAGGGTTCCGGTTGGACGGTTTTTCACAGGACACATTTCCGGCGTTGATGTTGCATCATTGAGCCACGGATGAGGAGATGTTGCTCTGTTATTGATTTAAGTAAAGTCTGAATGTCATTAATACAGTCAGCTCCACCTTTTGACACTTCTTCCACACCCGTCCTTGCACGCTACACCACCACAACAAAGATGACAGGGAGAAGACACTGTCGAAGGTGAAGCACGTCGGTAAGACCGCCCACAAAGAGACGCTCATAAAGCTACTTGAAAATGGTCTGTAAAACTTAATCTATGCAACATTTTGACCAAAGAACCACCATTACATGTTATGTAGACCACAAGATAGTGTTTTCAATTTAGATTAAAAAAAATCACAATTTCATGCGCCTTATAATCCGATGCACCCTTTATATGAAAATAAATCTGAATAGACCCGCTCATCAGCAGTGCGCCTTTAAATCCGGTGTGCCTTAGGGTCCGAAAAATACGGTAAATAACGAAAAAAGAAAAACAAATGTTTGGATCATGTCAAGGCATTTTGTTCCAGACTGTGTCGTGTGTACAATCTAGCAAAATACAATCTTCAGTGTGCCCAGCAGGCGTTATAAATTTAAATTATAATCTGTAATTTTTCTATTTATATTTATATTACTGATGGCAGCTCCCGCCATCAGTGTGTGAATGTGTGTGTGAATGGGTAAATGTGGAAATACTGTCAAAGCGCTTTGAGTACCTTGAAGGTAGAAAAGCGCTATACAAGTATAACCCATTTATCATTTATAATTTATTATTTTTTTTAAATAGTTTATAAAACTGTAGAATTGAAGACATTATCTGTAAATAAAAAATCTGCCTGTTATTTTTTAGTAATATGCCAGTAATGACAAACTATGTATATTTCCTTTTTTTTTTACAGAAAAATACCACATTTATTATACTTAGCATTTTCTGTTTTCTTAATTTACTTTAAAATTCATGTAAAATTACAATAATTATCTTTCATTAAATATGTAGCTTGTTATATAAAAGTCTATGTCCATACTAACAATCTAACACAGGGGTGTCAAACTCAAATACAGAGTGGGCCAAAATTTAAAACTGAACAAAGACGCGGGCCAAGGTTGAACAAATTAACCTTTAACGTACTCTACAAGCTATCGTCACGTCCGCTGTTCATCCATTCTAACATCGTTCAGACCCAGTCACAAGATATGTGCGGCTTCTGTACGCACACACGAGCGAATGCAACGCATACTTCATCAACAGCGATACAGGTTACACTGAGGGTGCCAGTAAAAAAAAACTTTAACACTGTTAGAAATATATGCCACACTGTGAATCCAGGAGGATCGGCGGGCCAGCTTTTGTCATGATCCTGGGTCCGGATCATGTTTGTTTTGTGTTTTCTGTTAGTTTTGGACTCCTTTGGTTATTGCCTGTGCACCTGTGAGTTTGTTTCATCACCATGGTTACTTATGATTTTCACCTGCCTCTCTTGTTTGGGACACACCTGTGTCTAATCATCAGAGACTCTATTTAAGCCTGCTTCTCCCGGTCACTCATTGTAGCTTCGTTGTTTGCTGTATGCAACAGTCACGTTATTCCTGTTCTTGATTCCTGATTCTTGATTCCGGTGCTAAGTAAGTTTTTGTTTCAGCTTCTCGTGCGAACGGCACGCTTTCCTTTTGTTTTTGTCTGTTTGTATCCATTTACTATTTATGTTAAATAAACCAAATCTTACCTGCACGCTGTCGTCCGGAGTAGTCCGTGTAGCATTGGAGGAACGATCCTGCAGCAAGCTGCAACCCCAACCGTGACAGCTTTAGTGTTAATTTGATATCGCCTCAAGGGCCAAGTGAAATTACACGGCGGGCCAAATTTGGCCCGCGGGCCAGAGTTTGACACCCATGCTGTAGAATAAGGGTATTTTTCTGCAGAACTGTTTGCATCGTCACTTTATTAAAGGTGGTTGATCTTAACAATTCAGAAAAAATCTGTAAAATAATGGTATTTTTCTGTGGAACTGCCAGCATAGTCACTTCATTAAAAGTGTTTGATCGTAATAATTTGGAAAAACTCTGTAGGATAAAGGTATTTTTCTGCAGAACTGTTTGCATCGTCACTTTATTAAAGGTGGTTGATCTTAACAATTCAGACAAAATCTGTAAAATAATGGTATTTTTCTGTGGAACTGCCAGCATTGTCACTTCATTAAAAGTGTTTGATCGTAATAATTTGGAAAAACTCTGTAGAATAAAGGTATTTTTCTGCAGAACTGTTTGCATCGTCACTTTATTAAAGGTGGTTGATCTTAATAATTTAGTAAAAATCTGTTAAATTACGATATTTTTTCCGCAAAACATTTCATGAAAATGTCTGTAAATATGTTTTTGATCATTATTTGGTTTACAATGTTTGACTTTAATTTTATGGTTTTCGTTTGGCAGCCGTAGCTGCCAGTAGATGACCGTTTTTTTACAGATTTTTTTTTACAGTGTAGTATTGAGGAATGGGTGAGATTTGAGCACCGAGTCCCGGATAAATAAACCAGCCACCACTACTTAATGCTTCAGTCACACGCAGGATTCTCACAGGAATCAGGCAAACACTAAACTAGATCCCATGTGCGTGAATGAAAACAAACTGGGTGACGGAGACTATTTAAAATCCACTCCTGATCATCGTCGTGGCGTCTCTGTCATATAAACATGTTGAGAGAGTATATGGATCGAAATGATTGGCCCACCGTAGCTGACTTGAAACTGACTGGCACATGTCCTGTTGCTGTTATTGGGAACGTACAGTGGTTCAAATTGGGAACTGTCCCATCCTCCGGTGCTGAATATCCCCAGTCAAGTGTCAGCCTTGACAAGGGCCGAGTGGAGCTGTCTACTTCAGCACCACTGGAATGTGACAGTTTGCTCTTTCACACTACCTCTCTTATTGTCTCACTTTGTTCAGTCTCACCTTGGCCGTACCAAAGCTGATACCACAAATGTTCAAGATTATTGAATGAAGACATTTTTATCAAAATTATAATCAGACAAAATCATAGGATGGCATCGTAACAATATCAATCACATTTTTGAATGATGATCTACTATTGGCTCTGATTTAAAGCCTCTAGGGCAGGGGTGTCAAACTCATTTTAGCTCAGGGTCCGCATGGAGAAAAATGTATTCCCACGTGGGCCGGACGGGTAAAATCATGGCGTAATAACTTAAAAATACAACTACGACAACTTCAGATGGTTTTCTTTGTTTTACTTTGGCCCAAAATAGAACAAGGACATTCTGAATATGTACATATCACAAATAATCCTATTGACAAAACACTTCAAGTTAGTAAAAAAATTCAAAAACACCATTAAGAACACAATTAAATTATACTTATTCTCAAACACGTTTTCTTACACTTTTTCTTATACTTTCTGATCTCTCTCTATGTCCACTACTTACTATATATATCCTACCAAGTCAGTCCTACACTGTTTCAATATCCATTTCTCTGATGATGCAATTGTTGATGCTGATTGTTGATGTCTGAAGTGTTGATACCAACCAAACCTACCCCCGCCCCCCTCCTATCCCACACCCCGCATTGTAAATAATGTAAATAATTCAATGCGTATACTCTGATGAGTATCTAGTGTGATGAATGTATTATGATGTTAGTATATATTTGATAGTATTTGATAGTATATATCTGTATCATGAATCAATTTAAGTGGACCCCGACTTAAACAAGTTGAAAAACGTATTCGGGTGTTACCATTTAGTGGTCAATTGTACGGAATATGTAATTCACTGTGCAACCTACTAATAAAAGTTTCAATCAATCAATCAATCAATCAATCAGTGTTTCTACAAACCAATTCAACTTTAAGTCACAGCCCATCTATAATTGAACAAAAACAAAACGAAGCATGAATAAAAACACTTCTATGTATCAACTACCTAATTTGTCATTTCCATTGTTGACTTTCTTTAAATTTGCACAGAAGAAAATCATTTTCACAGAACTAGATCAATGTGGAGTGTCTCATCCAGCATTTTAAGTGAGGTTACCAATTGTTTATTTTACTCCGGTTTGTTTTACATTGGGTCCAGGGGGAGGAGTCGCAGCCCTGCTTTACCTTGTACCTCTTGCTTGGTATACTTGCTCTCCCCAATATAAACTATTTGCTTGCCTAACATAATTGCTATTGTGACATTGAGTGGACACTTTTAGAACAGCAGTTTCTTTAATTTAAAAATTTTGCACAGAGCAAACTCATCTCGCTGGTCGGATTGAACCTGTTGCATGTTTGACATCCCTGCTCTAGGGACTTATTGCCTGAGTTCATGAACAACAAAATAACTATTTTTGGATGGTAAAAAATATTGATCTAACCTCTATTACAGGGGTGTCTAAACTACGACCCAGTGGGCCAAGGTTAATTTGGCTCGCTAGATGTCAAGAAATTATTCAATAAGGAATCTTATCCACAGGGAGATTTAATTTGTTTTAATAGACTGACAACTTTGATGTTGGTACTATGTCAGTTCAGTGGGCAACGTGAGTGATTCATGTCAATGATCTTTAAATATGCTCTGAATTACAGTGTGTGCAGCATTTACTTATATGACCCAATGCAAACCACCTACCCTAGTCATGGTGAAAAAACTAAACTAATTAAACCAACACAACCTGCTCACTGAACTTTGTGGACATTATAAAAAACGTATAAACCATTAAAAAATATATATCTAAATTACACCTACATAAATCCATTACAAAGCATCATGGGAAAAATGCAAAACATTCTCCACACTTATCCATGTTTAGCTGATTGATATTTCTGATTGATTACAAAACTTTAAGGAGGTTTTCACGGAAGTAAAAAAGGTAGAAGTCGAACTTTCACGTACTCTTAACATCCAATTATACTAAATATTAATTATATATCCATTGTATTAATATAATAATGTATAGGCTATACATATACATATATATTTGTTACTTTACATGCAGTCGAATTTTTGGCCCTCGACCAAAATTTTAAAGCTTAATGCAGGGGTGTCAAGCGTACGGCCCCAGGGCCGGATCAGGCCCGCTAACAGGTTTTATCCAGCCCGTGGGATGAGTTTGCTAAGTATAAAAAATGACCTGAAATGATTTAATGAAACAAACAGCTGTTCTAAATGTGTCCACTAGATGACAACAATATTAGGATTTGTACAATTTCTGAATGTGCTTGTTCTATTTTTAAACAAAGAAAATCATCTGACGTTGTCTTTATTTTTAAGTTATCGTGCCGTGATTCTACCAGTCCGGCCCACTTGGGAGTAGATTTTTCTCCATGTGGCCCCCGATCTAAAATGAGTTTGACACCACTGGCTTAATGCGTCCCCCAAGTCAAAAAGTTTGGACACCCCTGCTCTATTGTATCGACTTGATACTATACTTTGCCCACCTTGTTTACATTCAAGAGCACTAGCTTGAGGTCAACGGTTAGCCTCCTATGGTGTGTAGTGTAGCATGTTTAGCTATTATTTGTCCTCCTGGCATGACCTTTGTAATTAAAATAAAACAAAGTTTATTTGTCGCCATGGAGGCGAGGATTACTGACTTAGAAGTGGCTTCGAGATGTCACTGTGGAGGGACATTAGCTGGCAGCAAGGATGCTACATTGCTTCCCTTTTGGCTGTCAAATTTAAAAAGCTAGTATGTGTCACCAACGTGCATTATCACAATATGACGATAGTATTAAAAGCTCTATCGTCGAGCAAATATATACAATTCATATTGTATATTATCTGTATTTAGCAACCACACATGTGTACATTTCAAAATGTGAGTGACCTATTTGGGAAAAGAGGTGAGGAGAGGTCAAGTGTGCCCGGTTCCAGCTAAAGTAGAAGCTATTCTCACCGCCAATCAAACTGACCTTGACTGAACTTGATATTTAGCTATGGTACTTTAATATAGAGGCTTCTGGAATTCTCGGGGGAGGCTGCAGCCTTTAATCGGCATTTTATGCCCCAAATGTCCCTTTCAACAAACATAAGCTCTATTTATGAAGGCCCCACTTCTAGTGATGCTCCTTTTTGAGTGTTCGTTTAAAATGGCTGTCAATGCATGCGATGTTGGTGTTGGTGCAGCCCTTTTACAGGATTGTCCAGATAGGGTGGAACGCACTGTGTTTAAAAAAAAATACAAAAATAAAAAGTATTCCACCATCGAAAAAGAGACATTGGCACTGTTCATGGCTCTAGAGTACTTCCAACGCTGTGTGAGTAGTACATTTAAAATAATCACAGCACATATTAATTATAATGTGTATAATTTGTAAACATGCCAGGTTTTAGCCAGAGGCTAATTTCCGTATGTAGTCCCAAGACAAGTTGATGTATATATACAATCAAATAAAAATAACATTAACAATAAAACATAGTAGGTTATTACCTATATGTATTGCATTGCACACAGCCCCAATAAAGTGCCATGATGTAAAAATATATATATGTGTAAATTATGTATGTCTAAGAGCTCATATAATGAGCTTGATTAAAGTACCTTTTATCATTGTGTTTATTAATTTGTGTGATCACAAATCTGTTTACTTCGGATTGGCTTGAATGTAGCAAAGCGGGAGGCTTCACTTACTGCAGCCTCCCTTCTGAGAAAACACATTTTGACCAAAATAGGTTTTTCTCGAGGGCACTTCACATTCACACTCACCCCTGGTTATGGCCCATGTGATACAATCTGGTTCATTTATTGAGAAAGCTTTGTTTGGACACTGAGTTCATGTAACATAATTTTTTTGCCTTTGATTTTTTTTTTTTTTTTGACAATTTCATTCTATAAAAATGTCAGAGCAACATTTGTGTGTTTTTTTGTTTTGTTTTTTAAATACTGTTTGTTGGTATATAGAGTTAAAAAATTCAGCGGGTAAAAATAATTTTGCAAAAAAAAATCTGTGCGAAAAAATTCAGTGGGAAAAAAATGCAATTCAGAAAAATTCAGCGTATACAAATTCAGTGTAAAAGAAATGCAGTGCAGAAAAATTCAGTGTAAAAAAAATTCAGTGTATAAAAAAATGCAGAGAAGAAAACAATTTTGTGTATAAAAAATTCAGTGTAAAAAAATGCTGTGTATGAAAAAATTATTTGTGAAAAAAATTCAGTGTAAAACAATTCAGTGTAAAGCAATTCAGTGTATAAAAATGCAGCGTATAAAAATTCAGTGTAAAAGAAATGCAATGCAGAAAAATTAAGTGTAAAAAAAATTCAGTGTAAAAAAATTATGTGTAAAATACAGCTTGTTGTTATATAAAATGATTTTAAAATTCAGCGGGTAAAAATGAACTTAAAAAAAAAATCAGTGTGGAAGAAACTCAGTAGAAAAAAAATGCAGTGCAGAAAAATTAAGTGTAAAAATATTCAGTGTAAAAAAAATATGTGTAAAATACAGCTTGTTGATATATAAAATTATTTTAAAATTCAGCGGGTAAAAATGAATTGCAAAAAAAAAATCAGTCTGAAAAAAATTCAGTAGAAAAAAAATGCAGTGCAGAAACATAAACATTAATCGTATAAAAATCCAGTGTAAAAGAAATGCAGTGCAGAAAAATCTAGTGTAGAAAATGTCAGTGTATAAAAAATTCAGTGTACAAAAAATTCAGTGTAAAGAAATGCAGCGTATAAAAATGCAGAGTATAAAAACATTCTGTGTAAAAAAAAATCAGTGTAGAAAAGTTCACTGTGTAAAAATGCAGCGTATAAAAAAATCTGTGGAAAAAATGTTTAGTATTTCTTTACTGAATTTTTATGCACTAAATTTTTATACACTAATTTTTTACACATTTTTGTTATGCATTTTTATACACTCATTTTTTGCAGTGAATTTTTACACACTTGATTTTAAAACACTGTATTTAACTAACGGAATTTTTAAACAAATGTCGCACACAAATTTTCACTCAATAAATTGTCAAAATAATTTGATGTAAAAAATTTGGTTAACAAAATCCAAATGCATTACATTGCATACATTCACTGTTAAAAAAAAAGCTTTCGCAGTAAAGACACAAATTAACTTCCATTGACCTGTAAATGTTCCAGTTGTTCTGTATTTAATGATGTCATTTAGTGGGGGGGGCCAGGCTAATCCGCCTGTGCCTGTCGTTGTTTATACAGACCATAATCCTTTAGATTTTATTACACGCATGCGGGAACGAAACCGCCGATTGATGAATAGGTCACTTCGGTTAAAGGAGTTCAACGTGCTAATCAAACAATGTGGCAGCAGACGCCCTTTCGTGCCTTTCAAATTAATTTGGCCCTGAATTGGGATAGATATTTGCTTTTACCTTGGCATCCACCCCATTCGCCGTCTTTGAGTGGGGGTGTTACATCCGAAGCATATAAATACGTGCCCGCTCTCTGCTTGTGCTTTCCAGCTTCCGCCATCCTAGTCACTTCACCCACCTTGCTCCCAGTGCGGCTTACCACCATCAATATATGATTGTGGAGACAACAACAATAACATAAAAACAATAATAATAAATATACATACATATATACCATGAATTCCTGACTATAATCTGCTTCTTTTTTCCTATGCTTCGAGCCCTGCGGCTTATAAAACGGTGCAGCTAATTTATGGATTTTTCTTCGCTGACGGCCATAGTGCAAATGGTTCTGAAAAAACAACAACAAGCAAAGACACTGAAATTGTGTATTTGTTTGTGCAATGGTGCCATCTTTTGGATGAGTTTGCTCACTGAAGGCGCTGCAGTGCCTTTATGTCTAGAGCTTTCAACCGGAGTGCCGTTCTGTCTTTAAGCCGTCAATAGCGTGACTACTCGTGTGGATTCCTCCTTTATCACTGCAAGTAACATTTGTAAGTTTTAAAATATAACTAAAAGTTTTCATACTTACTAAACCGTCCCATGTATGGTGTTTGTAGAAGTGTTTTCATGCATAGTTGTACGTAATGAAGCTAGTCTCATTAGCATTAGCTAATATGCTAACACATTTACGAGTGTATTAGTATTATTAACTTACAACGGCATTCCTTTTGTATTGTTTCAGTTTCACAAATTCCTCAGTAAACTCACCGTGGAGTTATTGACTTTATTTATCTGATTGGAGAGCTAGCTTCAAAGCTAGAGGACCCATGACAATGACTTCTGTTTTGTTTGATCAGCCGTTGTACTGCCGTGTTACAGGAACAATTTACAAACAATTAAAGTATGTAAATAAATATTTTGCAAAATCTTTCTGTGTAAATAACTAATTTCAACGTATATATCTACGGCTTATCAGTGGCTAATATATGGAAAAATATAAATGTCTTCTAAAATTGGTGCAGCCTATATACCAGTGCTGTCTATATTCCGGAAAATACTGTAAAATATATATGAGGCTGTCAAACGATTAAAATATTTAATCGGGATAATCGCCTTTTGTTTATTGTTAACTCAAAATTAATCGCAGGTAGATATATTTTTTCATCATTAAAAAGTGTACCCTAGACAAATAATTTTCAAGTTTTAACACCATGAACGGACAATTAATTTGCTTTAATGAAATATGTTTTAAACATTATGCATTTTTAAACAGTTCATCACAAAAAGGACAAGCACCATTTAATGACAATAAAAGAATCCTGCTGTGTGTTGGTATCTTGCACCTTAACCGTAATCTTAACACGGAATTGAAGCACCACCCACCTCTAGAACGAGCGCGCAGCAGAATTTTCTCACTTGTCGAGAGAACAACTTGCCATGGCTTTGAACCTGATATTTCCATAAGGTAGACTTTCCTTTGTCCATTTCTGCTCGCTTGTGGCTCATCAGAAGCAAGTGAACTGCACCCAGGTTCTCCCGCCACCGCACGGCCCGAAGGTCAAAAAAGGACACGTGTGCATTATCGGCCGTTAAAAAAATGAGTGCTGTTATGGAAATGTTTAGTTAACGCGTTAACTTTGACTGTATATATATATATATATATATATATATATATGTATATATATATATATATATATATATATATATATATATATATATATATATATATATATATATATATATATATATATATATATATATATATATATATATATATATATATATATATTTGTTTGTGATAGAGTGATTGGAGCACATACTTGTTGGTTACAAAAAACATTCATGAAATGTGGGTCTTTTATGAATTTATTATGGGTCTTCTGAAAATGTGACCAAATCTGCTGGGTCAAAAGTAAACATACAGCAATGTTAATATTTGGTTACATGTCCCTTGGCAAGTTTCACTGCAATAAGGCGCTTTTGGTAGCCATCCACAAGCTTCTGGCAAGCTTCTGGTTGAATTTTTGACCACTCCTCTTGACAAAATTGGTGCAGTTTGGCTAAATTTGTTGGTTTTCTGACATGGACTTGTTTTTTCAGCATTGTCCACACGTTTAAGTCAGGTCATTGGGAAGGCTATTCTAAAACCTTAATTCTAGCCTGATTTAGCCATTCCTTTACCACTTTTGACGTGTGTTTGGGGTCATTGTCCTGTTGGAACACCCAACTGCGCCCAAGACCCAACCTCCGGGCTGATGATTTTAGGTTGTCCTGAAGAATTTGGAGGTAATCCTCCTTTTTCACTATCCCATTTAAAACACCAGTTCCATTGGCAGCAAAACAGGCCAAGAGCATAATACTACCACCGCCATGCTTGACGGTGGGAATGGTGTTCCTGGGATTAAAGGCCTCACCTTTTATCCTCCAAACATATTGCTGGGTATTGTGGCTAAACAGCTAGATGTTTGTTTCATTTGACATCACATGGACAAAGATAAGACCTTCTGGAGGAAAGTTATGTGGTCAGATGAAACAAAAAGTTAGCTTTTTCGCCACAATACCCAGCAATATGTTTGGAGGAGAAATCCGAACCTTGAGATCTAGCAAGCTAAGATGTTCAGGGAGCTCTGCAAAGGACAGTTGGGTCCACTGGGGTGGGCTGGTTGAGCACGGTGTTATAATGCTCAACCCACCGCTCCACTATCATAGCCTGATCCTTGATTAGAGATGTTCCATCAGCAGATCTAACAGGTGCCAGGGAGCAGTTTCTGGGGCCGTAGATGGTTTTCACTGCATCATAGAAGCTGTGCATATCATTTCTATCAGCGTGAGACTGGATTTCATTGGCCATTGAGATCCACCAATCATCTTGCAGTCTTCTGAGAGTTGTTTGGGCCTCAGAACGAAGGGCTTGCCTTTGGTTTTTATGGAATTGGGATCGTGGGTTGTTCAGGGTGGCTCTGTGTATATATATATATATATATATATATACTTGGGTGCAGTAGTATGTGTATTTTTCTCTAATAGCTAACAGTTTAAACTACCTTATAAAATATACCAATGTTGGCTAAAATGTAAATAATATCCACATTTTGTGAGGTTTCTTTGCCAAACTTGTCACACATATTTAAGTTTTAGGATAAACTTTAGGTAAGCTTTTTTCTTTTTTTTAAGTTGGCCTGCCATAAAAATGAGGTGATCATCTGGGACAGATTGTGGCAGTGAAAAGAACATTTGAACTCTGCTCATACAGTATATGCTGTATTATCTGGATAAAAAGCCACCTGACACTGACTGCAGGTCCTGACAATGAAGTTCCTTGAATCCTTGAAGTTTTCCCTCTCGCTTTGAGTCAATGATGCCACAGTCTGTCTTCAGAAAGGGAGAAAAAAAGCAGAGTAAGAATACCAAATGTACAGTTGTAATCAAAAGTTTACATACACTTGTAAAGAACATAATGTCGTGGCTGTCTTGAGTTTCCAAAAACATTCTACAACTCTTATTTTTTAAATGTCTTTAAATCAGGCTACAATTAAGGTTTTAGAATGGCCTTCCCATTGTGTGGACAATGCTGAAGAAACAAGTCCATGTCAGAAAACCAACAAATTTAGCTGAACCGCACCAATTTTGTCAAGAGGAGTGGTCAAAAATTCAACCAGAAGCTTGCCAGAAGCTTGTGGATGGCTACCAAAAGCGCCTTATTGCAGTGAAACTTGCCAAGGGACATGTAACCAAATATTAACATTACTGTATGTATACTTTTGACCCAGCAGATTTGGTCACATTTTCAGTAGACCCATAATAAATTCATAAATGAACCAAACTTCATGAATATTTTTTTTGTGACCAACAAGTATGTGCTCCAATCACTCTATCACAAACAAACAAGAGTTGTAGAAATGATTGGAAACTCAAGACAGCCATGACATTATGTTCTTTACAAGTGTATGTAAACTTTTGATCGTGACTGTATATCTCTAATTGACTTCCTAAAAAAACGTCGATAACAACAAGTCTCGGACCTGCCAGTTATTTTATCGCTGCCATTATCTGGCATGAGCGTTTATTTAAGAGAGATACAGACTGCAGGATGTTGATTAAACCTGTCAAAAACCACCATGGTCATCACTTCAGTTAAAAACAAATCAGTAGCCATCAAAAACTCTGATGCTGCATAATGTTTTGAATATCAGAGGCGAGCTACGGACCAAACATGGAACTCAGTTATCAGCCACTTGAGCTCGGGGGACTGTAGTTTCTCTATCTAGGACAGGGGTGTCAAATGTACGACCCGTGGGCCGCATCAGGCCCGCAAACAGGTTTAAACCGGCCCGCAACCCGCAAATTGAGATTGCTAAATATAAAAATGGGCTGCATTTTTGGGCTGCATAATGAAAGAAACTGCTGTTCTAAATGTGTCCACTGGATGTCGCAATGGCAATTCAAGTGTAATCCACGTCACACATAACAACGATCAAAGATGATTTGTCAACTGACTTTAAGCGTCCTCTGGATTGGCTGCCACTACTCCAATTAGCGCAGGTGCAAGCGATCAGTTGTGGCTGGCAGCAGGTGGCGGCAGTATCGACACACAATACCTTCTTTCATTGTAAATGATCCACTCAACGGGTAAATTAACGAAACGGTAAGATGCAAGGACCATAATTTTTTTAGTTAGAGTTAAATGGTAAATGCTACGTGAGTTGTGTGGTCCTCTGTCCTCTGTTGTCCTCTGTGTTTTTATAAATTTTGATTTACATTTACTGTTTTAATTGGTTTTACCCTTTAAAATCGTTTTTAATCATATTTATTTTTATATTGTTTTTATATAGATTTTATATTTATTTTTTTTATTTTTTTATTCAGTCATTGGTGGAGCTAAAGATAATGTTTGAATATTGTTTTTAATATTTTGTGCAGCACTTTGGAAACATTCGTGTTGTTTAAATGTGTTATATAAATAAAGTGGATTGGATAGGATTGGATTGGTAAATGGGTTATACTTGTATAACGCTTTTCTACCTTCAAGATACTCAAAGCGCTTTGACACTATTTTCACATTCACCCATTCACACACACACATTCACACACTGATGGCGGGAGCTGCCATGCAAGGCCCTAACTATGACCCATCAGGAGCACGGGTGAAGTGTCTTGCTCAAGGACACACGGATCGTGACGAGATTGGTAGAAGGTGGGGATTGAACCAGTAACCCTCAGGTTGCTGGCATGGCCACTCTCCCAACTGCGCCACGCCGACCCCCAGTTCCATGCAACGCTTGCAACTGATTAAATGCATGATGCGCACCCTGAACTCCCTTGTAAAAATGTGTGTTTCTACATTTGTTGTGATTATTTTATGCTTAAATCTACTATGTTGATTTCGGCTATGGTTTCATTTTGATGATTGTTTTGTTTATATTATAATTGTAATATTTGAATGATGATAAATGAATGTGTTGTGGCAGTTGCGTATGTCACCAATGTGGCGGCTTGAGGAAAAACTCAATTGCATTTCCAAATATTTTTAATAGTGAACTGCCAACATGAGAATCCTAAACAGGAAGTGCTTAAAGTTGAATGGCTTTGTAAAAACACTGAGTTCTTCATGCTGTTTTTTTAAAACCGTACCATTGTTTTCCCTCAGAATTTTTAACTAACTTGAGGTGTTTTGTTAAGAGGAGTATTTGTAATATGCACATTTTCACAATGTGCTTGTTCTATTTTTGGCCAAAGAAATAAATTGTGAAGTTGTCTTTATTTTTAAGTGATTGTGCCATGATTTTACCAGTCAGGCCCGCGTGGGAATAGATTTTCCTCCATGCGGCCCCTGAGCTAAAATGAGTTTGACACCCCTGATCTAGGACATCAAAGTGCTGCACATTAAAACAACTTAAAGGGGGAAGGCAAACTTCTCAAAGTGGAGTTTTAGAGCACAGTGTCTAACAGAATAACTTGTTCCAATGTACTTCAGGTCAGGGCTGCCGCAGGAGAGCACGGTTCTCATTTTACCCTTTTCACTGTCACTATTTATAGCCCTCCGGACGGGCATTGTGTGGCCGCGGCTCCGACTGGAATGGGGCCATGTGAATGCGGGCAACGGACCTGGGCCAACCGCAAGGAGACTCGCCCCCCTTCTGCATATTCATCGTCCAAAATGTTACATCTGGGCCATTTGCGTGTCAACCTGATTTGCACTCTCACTTTAATGTTCCACCGCCATCAAATGATTTGCTCATGGCCCTGCCTCTCTGAACTACTATCGGAAAGGTCAAGTGACACATTAAGGAAATGCCAGCATAATTAATCTGATCTTAACAATGCGTAAAAGTCAAAGATTAAAAATGAAGTAATTAACTGTTTGGTATGGTTTAGATAGCTCGCTGTGAGTGCTGTCTGGCGTTCTACTTTGTCACATCTGAGCAACTTTTTACAGCCGCGGAAATGACTGGCACTAATTCTGCTTAATTGGTTCATAGCTATAAACCCATAATAGCGCTCTTACAGAAAACGGTTAAACTGCATGTAAAATACCTCACAATGTGGGGACCAATTGGAAAACTGTCGACAAACTCATAATATGACTACTCGTTGTTTTATTATCTCCGCCAGGAAGTTGTGTGTTCGCTTTGTCCGTCTATTAGTTAGCGAAACAACTCGAAAAGTCAAGGGCAGATGTTGGTAAAACTCTTGGGACATGTCACAAATTGGTTAAGAACGAAGTGATTTGATCCATTTTGGGGGTGATCTTGATCATTTCCACTCAGCTACCTTACCTTAAGTTACCAGGCTGAACTTCTCTGTGTGTGTATGCTAGCCTCCTCGCCTCCACCCACAGAGACAGAAAGAATGGATGACTGTCAAGAGGGTTCACTCTAGGGTTGTACGGTATAGTACTATTAGTATAGTACCGCGACACTGATGAATCATATTCGGTACTATACCGCCTCTGAAAAATACCGGTCCGCCACCACCATTGCTGGTTTAAGAGCAAAAGAGCATGTTCGGCAGCGCAAAATCACAGAGTACTTACAAACAGACACAGCGTGTAGACAGAAAAGGGAGAACGGACGCATTTTGGCCTAAAAACTAACGATAAAGGTGAAGTTATAACACTGAAACGCCCTCAGGGAGAGGTGCTTTACGACATGGCTAGCTAGTCCAGCCCCAGTCAGCAATGTTTTAGCTACTTCTAAATCACTAATCCTCGCCTCCATGGTGACAAATAAAGTGAGTTTCTTACAAGTATCATCCCTGCAGGACGAGGAATAGCTAAACCTGTTTCACTACATACCGTAGCTCAACGGCGTCAAAATGTAAGCACACGCCATTGGTGGATCTACACCTAACATCCACTGTAATGATACCAAGTACAGGCTCGTATCAATACTACTATGATTACAATATTTGTTGGCATCACAACATCTTCTTTCGGTTTTTTTAAATGTATAATATGTTTATAAACTAAGGAAATACGTCCCTGGACACATGAGGACTTTGAATATGGCCAATGTATGATCCTGTAACGACTTGGTATCGGATTGATACCCAAATTTGTGGTGTTATCCAAAACTAATGTAAAGTATCCAAACAACAGAAGAACAACGGATTATTACATTTTAACAGAAGTGTAGATAGAACATGTTAAAAGAGAAAGTAAGCAGATATTGACAGTAAATGAACAAGTAGATTTTCTACAGCTTGTCCTTAACAATTTTGACAAAATAATAGAATGGAAAATGACACAATATGTTACTGCATATGTTAGCAGACTAAATTAGGAGCCTTTGTTTGCTTACTTACTACTAAAAGACAAGTTGTCTTGTATGTTGACTATTTTATTTAAGGACAAACTTGCAATAACAAACATATGTTAAACATATGTAAACAGATGTACCGTAAGATTTGTTGTTAAAATCAGAATCAGAATCAGAATCAGAAATACTTTATTAATCCCCGAGGGGAAATTAAAATGTTCAGCACAATCCCATTCAAGAGCAGACAAACATTACAGGGAGACAGAACAGGATGGCTGACGGGTCTGCCAACTTCTGGCGCCCCTTACAAAAAAGGTGAGATACAGGTAAAAAATGTGGGGGGGTAAGAAAAAAAAATCAGTCTAAGCCTAAAATAAAGGTAAATAAATTAAAATAAATTAAAAAATAAAGCCAATAATGCAATTTTTGTGGTCCCCTTTATTTAGAAAAGTATCGAAAAGTACCGAAAAGTATTGAAATAATTCTGGTACCTGTACCAAAATTGAGGTATCGGGACAACACTAGTTTACTCCATTTATTTTTTTCTGTTGTAGAACAGCAACATTGCTCAAAACGCTAAGGGCGGATTTTGATGACATTTTAACACTAGAAGTCCCAGCATTTTTCTGTCTACCTAGAAGACCCAGAGAGGGGTCATTTGGCCCGACGCTTTTCCCGAATACACTAATCACTCATTTTGTTATGGTAATGAGGCTGTTAGGGGCAGTTTGTCCAATGCAAGGACAATCATGCAACTGTGCGCTGTGTTGACTGCTACCGTTATACATGTGGGAAATGCCAAAAGGAGCAATGGCAGTGCCAGGATTGTGAGTGACTGCTCAAATGTATGTCAGTCACGTTTACATGGACATGGTTTTTCATTCTTTGTAAATATGCTTTTTTCTTTGTAAATTTTTTTTTTTAAACTATTTTTGGCACACAAAAATAACAATTGCTTCTGCAACAACCCTCCACACCAAAACTGGGAAAACAGTTGCTTTTTCATTCTTTGTAAATATGTTTTGTTTTGTATTTTTTTTAACAATAAATGTCAGAGTGTTGATCCCTTCATTCTTGTTGATCCTTTGTTGATCCTTGCAAAAACACACACAACCTACCTCAGAACTAAAGCTTGAGCTGTAAGGTCCCCTCCCCCACACAGGCTCAAGTGGCCCCCTGCCGTGTGCCACTAACAGCCACATTTTCATAACAAAAGGAGTGTCCACAGGGGGGACTAGGGGTCAAATGACCCTCTTGTGGGTTTTCTAGGTAAAAAGGCCAATTGGCCCTTCTCTGGGACTTCTAGTGTTAAGGAAGTATCAGGAATGGGATAATGAATGAGTGATTGAGTTGAAGGGATGATCCAGGGATTTTTAAAATAAATACTCTACTATTGGGAGATAAGGCCCGGTGGCGGTCTATACTCTCCGAGTGTGTGTCTGGTTACTACCATTCAGAAAGGTAATGGTCTACAGTACTGTAATTTCTGTTCCATGAAACGCTACTTTGAACCTTGCGCTTTGCTGCATACAAAGCTGCGGCTAATTTATGAATTTTTAAGGGTCGCATGAAGCTAATAAATGTAGCCTCGTCACATCAGACCAATTAAATTGCTGAATGGGTTACAGTGATCTAGGGCTGGACAATTAATTGAATTTCGATTTTGATTATGGCTTTTCGCGATCATAAAAATATTCTAATCGGAAAAAAACGATTAATAGGCCGTGCAAAGTGTATGCAAAAACATGTGCTTGAGTGAGCGTATGACTTAAAAAAAGACTACGTCTACTGGAACCTTGGAATCTCACCATGGTTACTACTTTTTACTTTTGTATACACTCGTATGGCTAATCAAGGATCACTAAACTCAACAACAAAAAAATAAGGCAACCACCTCACAGCCACTTGAAACAGCGACTAAACTACCAAATAATCCATACACCCACAACACATTTCATCTGTTGTTGTTAACGACATCATCGATGTACGATCAATGTGCAAACAGGACACCAGGCACAACTTAAGACAGGGGTGTCCAAACTTTATCCACTGAGGGCCGCACACTGAAAAATCAAAGCAAGCGGGGGCCATTTTGATAATTATTTTATTTTAAAAACCAATACAATATATGTATAAAAAATATACATTTAGGCCTCCACTCAGGCTTGATCCCGGGGACCCCAAAGGGTTTAAGTTAAAAAAAATATAAAAAATGTGTCATTATTTAGTATTATTATTATTATTATTATTATTATTATTATTCAAAGTTTAAATATCTAGATCAACATTAGGTCTATCTGTCAATATAACGTTGTTTTCTTTTAAGATTTAAGTTGTATGCCCTTTTTATCAAAGAAAACCCAGTTTTTTAAAAAAAAAAACACAAAATATGCAATATATTCCCCCAATAAAATTTTAAAGTGGAACATTTCAGATTATATAATAATTGGAGGTCATAACATAACATAACAACTTTGATTTTAATGTGTTATTTTTTTGAGCAATGACACTTAAAAAAAAAAAAAAAGTCCCACTAAAATTATTAGGGATCCAAAAGGTTCCTGCTCAGTAAAGTATTAAAAAATAAATTGTTGTTTTTTTTTTTAAACTGTTAACACAATAGTCTCGAGATCAACTTCAGATCTATCCGTCAATTATAACTTTTATTGTTGTTTATTATGTTCCTTGTTGGTTCGTTTTAGGCCCTTCTTTTAAAAAAACCAAAAAAACCTAGTTTTTTATATGGCAAACACAAAATATGCAACATTTTCCCCAAAAAATATCTCAAAGTGGAATATTTAATGGGACGCAATTGGAGCCTTCAATAGGTTAATAATTCATAATAACATTGTTTTTGATTCATAACTTTTTTTTTTAAAGAAAGAAACAGCCTGCATGACAGTTTAGTGTTATTAGAGTCAACATTAGGGATAATACTCGAAACCGGTTTTCCCGGTTGTTTGATAAGAAAAGAACCGAGTCCTCGGACTCGAATCCCTTTTTGAGAACCGGTACCCACTATAGTAAAGGAAAAGAGTTGATTCTTTATTTGAATCCCGTCCCGACCAGAAATGCTCCGCAGGACATCACAAGAAATGGCGTCACATAGCTCAGTCATTAAGCGCAGATAGGGAAAGCAGGAAAACAATGGACGGGAAAAAGCGTTCCAAGGTGTAATAAAGTTCAAAACAAAAGCTATAATCCATCGAATAACTTTACTGAGAGATTTTAGCAGGGTAAAACACATGACGAACACTTTTACGACCAACCGGAAACATAGCAACCAGGCTAGCAACGCACCTCCTTTACGGCAGCTGTCGCAACGTTCTTATAACAACCGCAGCACATACATATATATACAACATATCTCCCTTTTTTAACTTTTGTTTTTCTTTCCTTGTAAACAAAACAAAATCACACTGTATATGTGTTGTCTGTCTAATTATAAATAATGCAGACGAGGCGTGTTGGCTGAGTTCTTGACGTTTACTTTCACAGCGTGGCAACATGAAACACTTTTCGGGGCTACCGCGCATGCTCGTAACTCCCGTTGCATGCTGGGTAGTGTAGTTGTTATATTCGCTAGCTCTTTTTTTAGCTTTAACTTTTCATTTTTTAGCATTGTAACCACATTTGCAAATAACTTTTCTCTTCATAGAGTTTTCTTTCAATAAATAAATAAAGTGCAAAAATGTCAAAGCATCATAACAAACAGTTATGTCACATAGCAGCAGAAGTGCACTTTTTGGAGAGCTGTATTATTTTCAGTTTTGTGCCCAAGGGACTGATTTTATTTAACACTATAGTATTATTTATACACCTATAGTGATCACAGAGACAGGTTGTTTTTGTGTTACTGTATATATTTGTTTCTCTGAAAAATCCCACTTAATATACTTTGGGTAACAACAGTCAATATTTATTTATTTCATTTTATTTTTTTAGGTGGGTAACAGTCAATATTTATTTATTTATTAGATTTTATTTTTTTATTATATAATAAAAGTGAGCTTTTGTTAAACCAAATATTGTGTGTTTTTTTCCATAGACAACAACCTATCTGGACTCGATAAGAGAATCGATAAGGAATCGGTTCGATAAGAGGATTCGATAATAGGCTCGAACTCGATAATTCCTTATCAAACATCATCCCTAGTCAACATAGCAACATTTTATTGTCATTTGTTTGCTCTTTTATACCACTTTTTATGTTTTTTTTGTTTTTTTTAATCGTATTACTAGAATGTGCCATAGGGCCGTTAAAAAATTACCTGCGGGCCGCAAATGGCCCCCGGGCCGCACTTTGGATACCCCTGACTTAAGAGGTTCTCATTTGTTTCAAGTCGTCTTAAAACTTGCCAAGCTCGGAACAGAAGCGCACTTCCCCCATTCACAATAACAGCGCTATGCACAACATCTAGTCTGACTGAGCTATAAAAGTATTATGTACTTAAAATACTTATTGTTACATTTACAAAATTAGTATGCTTTGACTCAAAATACAGGTCAAAATTGTCCAAAGACATATTGCATTTTATTAAACATTTTATTAAAGTATGACACAAAAAACACACTCTACGTTGGTAAAAGGTAAACAACGAAATTAAAAACAAAATGGGATGACTGAATTTTATTGTTTTTATATTGGTATTATTAGTTTGAATTTATTGCCGTTACTATTATAAGGGAGGGAGATTTTACTACTAGAAAACACACTCACAAAAGAAGTGGGGACAAGAACAAAAGAAGGCAAGTGCGGCTAATAAGGACACAAGACAGGAAACTTCTTTTGGAAAACAATAAACACTCAAATCATGAGGCGGTAAGGGTAGCAATGATCCGACACTGTCGAGCTGAAATAGGAGATTGATTTGCACTCGGGTACAGGCGTGTCCCACTAGCCAATCAGAGACAGGTGCGGGAGCCAGTAATCAGTGGGTAGACATGGGAAGTGACACTACAAAATAAGAGTACTGAAGAAGAAATCAAACACGACACAAACGGGGGAAAAACAATACAAGTCCAAAACAGTCACAAGGCTGTGAAAAATATTTAAAGTTGAGTTTTGGTGGTACAATAAATACTCATGTTTTCAAACTAATGCATAACCCTATTAATCGTGATTTTAATATCAATCAAAAATAATTGTGATTATTATTTTTGCCATCATCGTCCAGTCCATTCTACAGTGGGCCGATGGAATTTTACATATTAAATCAAACGCACTCGCGCAATCATTCAGTCACTCATTTAGCGCTTTATGCACTCACCCTCATCATGGAGTACTCACAACGAAATGCATACAAAGCAGCCCCAAAGCCGAAGACAATTGACTCAGCCTTTCAAAAAAGTAAACAGACGCCGCACAGAGTAGAACACAACCACCATTAACACGCCCCGAAAGAGCGGTTTGCCGCACTTCAATGAAGACAACTTCAGCTCTTTTTGGAGGAGGAGGAGGAGCCAAAGGACAAAAACCAGGCTTAACGTCCAATTTAGTAGGCTACTGTATTCTGTGATAAAGGCAGTGCCCTATGTTCAATTTGTACTGAGGTTAATTTGTGTCTTTATTAGAAAAGCTATTTTTTTGACACTGAATTTATATAACTGAATTTTTTGCATTTTTATTTTTAATTTTCTAATTATCGTGATAATTTAATTGAAAAAAAAATTGTGTGTTTAAAAATTCTGGGTTTTTAAATTCAGTGTACAAAAAATCAGTCGTTAAAAATTGTGTGTTTTAAAATTCAGTGTAAAAGAATTGAGTGCTGAAAAATTCTGTATTTAAAAATTCAGTGTATAAAAAAAAATAAAAAATAAAAATCTGTGCTTAAAAAATGAGAATTGAGTAGAAAAACATGCTGCTTAAAAAAGCAATATCCGCTTCTGGTAAATTAAGACTGAAGCAATCGATTCTGTCTCAGAAGCAGCCAATTAGGTGTCGAGTTTGAAGTCACGTGACACGGGTCTTACAAAACAGCATAAAAAAGGCAGTTACCTGGGCTACCTGGACATAAACATTTCAATGCAGCCCGCTAAATGTTTTCAAACTATAGACAGTGGTTCTTAACCTTGTTGGAGGTACCGAACCCCACCAGTTTCATATGTGCATTCACCGAACCCTTCTTTAATGAAAAATAAAATGTTTTTTTTTTCTTTCAAATCCAATACAAATGTATATGTTTTTTTACTAGTGCAGAAAATTAACCGTGCATGAACATCACCTTGTTCAAAGAACAAAACCAAGACAGAGCATGAACTCAGAACAACTTACACACCTGCAAATCAGTGTGTCTTCTGTTGTTGCCTTTGAGAGACCAGTTTATATATGCGTGGCTTCACCTTGGCAAGTGCCACTCTCATGTCATTTTCACAGCAAGGTCTGTTCCTTTTCTTCGTTTTTATGTCCAGCACCCTCGAAAAGGATTGCTCGCAAAGACCGGGGGTATCCATAATTCGCCGATAGGGATAAGTTTTTATTTACACGATGAGTCGGGTGTGTCTTGACCTCCGCGGAAAAAACGTTAATTGCGCGTTCAAAAAAAATATTGCTGTTAAAAGGAACTTGCAGTTACCAGCCCTACATAACATCATACCTCAGAAAACCTTGCAATGAGAATGTCCATAAAAAGTATTAATTGAGAAATTAAGACTTTTTTTTTGCACGTTCACAACCTGGACCCTATTTCGCTAATAAAGATCGAGTTACTATAACCTTCAAAGTATCAGATAGTGCTAGCAAGCACCTTACAGACCGTGTGAACAGGGAAAATAACTCTGATATAGCCCAAATACACTGCTGCTCCAATTTGATGAGCAGCAGTAACCGCATACAACTATAGCATTTTTATCCATGTGTGTGAAGGAAACATTGCAGTAACCTCCAAATAGACAAACAAAAAGTCCAACTACTATTGATTTATGTTTAATTCAATACATCTTCTATTGCTGCTCAGGCTCCTGGTACAAACAAATGCAATGGGGCTTGTTAAAAGCACTAAAAGGAACTTCCACAAATAAAAACTAGATTTCTTGAACTCAAATGTAGTTCAGATTGTTAACAGAGAGAAGGTAAGGTTGGGATAATGTAATATTTTGAACACGATAAAACTGTGTGGGCAGTGTTGGGAACATTACAATTGTAACATAGTTGTATTTTTTCTGTCTCATTTTAGCATGAAGGAAAATCTGTGCACACTCGGGCCGGAGGGTTAAAATCATGGCATTAAAACTAAACAAATAAAGACAATTTCAGATTGTTTTCTTTGTCTTACTTTGGCCAAAAATAGAACAAACACATTCTGAAAATATTACAATAAAAATATAGAAAAAAATACCGGCAGCGGTAAAATTTAGATCCATGAAGGAAAGAAGAAAGTGAATGAATGTTTATAACTGAATACATTTACATATGCATACAAATGTGTTTTCTTTTGTATTTAAATTTTTATTTTTATGAATTAGGCAACTTTTATGACAACCTTTTTCCAAAACACAATATAGAATGTGAGATATAACAGAATAATGCATACATTTATCATTTGTTTTCAAAACGGTTACAAATAAGTGGGACCCCAAGAATTTACTGTGGGGCCCTATTTTTGTGACTTGATGGGGTCCCTGGGACCCCATTTGAAAAATTCCCTGCACCAACACTGATGGAGTATTGGTGCAAAACAGCAGCAGACGGCTGTGGCCTGCGGGCCAGTTCTAATACTAATCAAATATCCCGGGGGCCATTGATAATTCATTCGCAGGCTAGATCTGGCCCTTGAGCCTTGATTATGACACTGCTGACTTAAAATGTTCTAACTGCATACAAAATAATATACAAACTGTACAAATAATATATATTATTTGTATATTACAAATAATATATAAATAATATCTAATATTGCGCCACACATTTTCAATGAGAGACAGGTCTGGACTACAGGCAGGCCAGTCTAGTACCCGCACTCTTTTACTATGAAGCCACACTGTTGTAACACGTGGCTTGGCATTGTCTTGCTGAAATAAGCAGGGGCGTCCATGATAACGTTGCTTGGATGGCAACATATGTTGCTCCAAAACCTGTATGTACCTTTCCACATTAATGGCACCTTCACAGATGTGTAAGTTACCCATGTCTTTGGCACTAATACACCCCAATACCATCACAGATGCTGGCTTTTCAACTTTGCGCCTATAACAATCCAGGTGGTTATTGTCCTCTTTGGTCCGGAGGACACGACGTCCACAGTTTCCAAAAACAATTTGAAATGTGGACTCGTCAGACCACAGAATCCTTTTCCACTTTGCATCAGTCCATCTTAGATGAACTCAGGCCCAGCGAAGCCGACGGCATTTCTGGGTGTTGTTGATAAACGGTTTTCGCCTTGCATAGGAGAGTTTTAACTTGCACTTACAGATGTAGCGACCAACTGTAGTTACTGACAGTGGGTTTCTGAAGTGTTCCTGAGCCCATGTGGTGATATCCTTTACACACTGATGTCGCTTGTTGATGCAGTACAGCCTGAGGGATCGAAGGTCACAGGCTTAGCTGCTTACGTGCAGGGATTTTTCCAGATTCTCTGAACCCTTTGATGATATTACGGACCGTAGATGGTGAAATCCCTAAATTCCTTGCAATAGCTGGTTGAGAAAGGTTTTTATTAAACTGTTGAACAATTTGCTCATGCATTTGTTGACAAAGTGGTGACCCTCGCCCCATCCTTGTTTGTGAATGACTGAGCATTTCATGGAATCTACTTTTATACCCAATCATGGCACCCACCTGTTCCCAATTTGCCTGTTCACCTGTGGGATGTTCCAAATAAGTGTTTGATGAGCATTCCTCAACTTTACCAGTATTTATTGCCACCTTTCCCAACTTCTTTATCACGTGTTGTTGGCATCAAATTCTAAAGTTAATGATTATTTGCAAAAAAAAAATGTATCAGTTTGAACATCAAATATGTTGTCTTTGTAGCATATTCAACTGAATATGGGTTGAAAATGATTTGCAAATCATTGTATTCCGTTTATATTTACATCTAACACAATTTCCCAACTCATATGGAAACGGGGTTTATACAAACGTGTCTGCTAGTAAAAGAAAATATAAGGAGTGAAATGTTACAATTCACCCCAAATACCTGGTCAGTTGTAAAATGCCAAAGGGTGAAATAAAACATTATAAAATAAGGACCATGACAATGAGTTAGTTCTGCAGACTGCAGGACTAAATTAAAATGCAAATATTTATATTGATAACCTTTTATTTAAAAAAAAAGTGTAACCGTAGCATATATAAAAGTGGCACCGTACACTGGATTCAGGTGTGTGTGTGTGTGTGTGTGTGTGAGTGTGTGTGTGTGTACGTGTGTGTGTGTGTGTGTGTGTGCGTGTGTGTGTGTGTGTGTGCGTGTACCTAGTTTGTTAGAGTGAGTGTCAAACAGACAGTGGTGACAGGTATAAGGCGAGTTATGTCACCTGCAATGTATAAACCTTAAAAATGTGTAAATATTTTACCGTTACTTTTGCCACCAGTACGACTTTTATACATTTCCCCATTACCAAATTCTTATGTGCTTACCTTCCAGACTTGTCAATATTTGCATTGGGGGCAAATAAGGACGATTTTTTTGGTCTTTTGACCAGACATCCAATGTTTTAAATGTTACAAGTTATTTGGGTTTTCACAATACCAGAATTTCTGTAGTCAATTCCAATACCTATGAAATACCACCATTATCTGTATCTGTCTGATACCACAATAACAAAACAAAAAAATGAGCCCATCTACTTTTAAATTCACGACTTCATTGAAAACTGTTTCAAATTGTCAAGTCTTAAAGATCACTGTG
This sequence comes from Entelurus aequoreus, assembly GCF_033978785.1. Classification (NCBI taxonomy): domain Eukaryota; kingdom Metazoa; phylum Chordata; class Actinopteri; order Syngnathiformes; family Syngnathidae; genus Entelurus; species Entelurus aequoreus. Next base: position 78,068,138 of record NC_084732.1, on the reverse strand, counting down.
AGTCAGCATCTTTTTACACAGAAAATCAAATTGCAGTAGCCGCTTCGAAGAAGTAACTATACATTAAAAAAAAAAAACAGCAGTGGCCTATAGCCTCCCTGTATATCCAAACAAACAACAATGTGCTCACAAATATGAACGTATATAACAATAGTCAACTATTTGTCATTCTAAAAAAAACAGCAAGGGTGTGGCGTCTTCCAAGTATATAAAACTACCAATATTGTGATTAATATTTTTCAACATGGCAGTAGTGTGGAATTTGTAACAAAATGGGCTAAAATATTGACCGTATTTTCCCGACAAGAAGGCGCGCTTAAAATCATTTTTTTTCTCTCAAAACTCGACAGTGCGCCTTACAACCCGGTGTAAGGAATAGGTTTGGTTGAGTTTTTCCACCTTGAAGCAATTTTATTTGGTGCATGGTGTAATGAAAGTGTGACCAGGAGATGGCAGTCAAACATAAGAGATAAGTGTAGGATGCACCGTTTGATATGCTTCAACATATGAGTATTATTATGGTGCGTGTATAAGGTAAGACATAGTATCTGCCGTTTTGTTTCGCAATAATTATGCAAAAGCAACTTTTCTTACCTTCTGGTACCTGCTGATCGGTATTTGGGATCTGCATAAATCCTGACAAATTGTGCGTGTCCGCCTTCCCGGCACCGTAGTCAATAAGCTTTTTATTTTTCTCTATCTTCTTGTTAAGGGACATTCATCCTCTGCTTTTGCCATTTCTAATATAAAGTAGCATAAAGTTCTTACTTATATCAGTCAGTAAACTCGCCATGAAAGCGCTAAAAAATACCGGTGTAGTGAGTTTACATTATTCACCCAAGGAACTTTAGTTATTAGAGAGATCCGGTCGTAAAGTTTTTCACGGGACGCATTTCCAGTGTTATTGTTTCTGGATGAGGAGATGCTGCTCTGTTATTGATTTAAGTAAAGTCTGAATGTTAACAAAAAACTAAATTAAAACAATTCTTATGTACAAAAGTAAGACAAGAACACATATGTTTTCTTTTCTTTTATGCATTCTTACTAGTAAATAAATGCGATCAAATGTCCGCCGACAAGAGTCGCTCTATTGCACCTGTAAAGTGCTAAAAAAAACATCTAAACACCTCCATCAATGTTTTATATACACGCTGTAAGTATATATGTAATGTAGTATCAGACACATTCATAACAACATGTAATATTTACATGTTTTACTCATTTTAAGTATACGCAGCGCATTCACTTCACAAACGCATCACAACGTTTGCTTTTTCCTTCGACAACAGCACAGATTATCCGCTCACTGAAGACTTCTGGAGAGCCATAACAAAACATCACTTACTGTACAATATCTGCTCTCACTGGGATGCTGACTGATAGGATGTTGCTATGTTAGCTACCTCTCTTTGTTTATAATGTATATTTTCTCCTGGATCTACTCTCTATTTTATGTGGCAGCTGTTACATATACTGTAATATTGTACATGGTAATTGTTGTATATCGTATATATTATATAAAAACATAATATAATATAACATATCAGTTTATATCATATACTGTATATATAATATGTAAATATTACATATATGTTATATTTTATATAGCTGCTACGGTACATTTTTAGTCTACTTTATACCTGCATTATCTTTTCCATCCTTACACTTTCCATCCTTTGTAACTGAGCTACTGTGTGGAACAATTTCCCTTGTGGATCAATAAAGCTTGTCTAAGTCCAAGTCTAAGTCTCTGATCCTTCGGGGGTAAAAAAGGGGTGGAACCAAGAGTCTTTTTGTGTCTTTTTCGCCATTGCCGGGTCTAAATTGGATGCCAAAATTGACCAATTTGTCAGATTATGTCCTCATCCTTCTACTATCCAGGTGAGAGGCATTCTTTGTAATCTAGAATAAACTTCCACGAGCTCCAAGACGAGAAAGCATGATGTCAATGTAGCAGCAGCATTGCTAGTCAGTTCTCTGTGATCACGCCGTCGCTGTAAATCATTTGTCTCTTAGCACTTATCAAAACATAAATGCATTTAAATTTATAAACATATAAATTTGGTTAATATTCAGGTCACGAAATGTGAATTGTATGGTTCTTTAGAGAGCTGTATTGGCAAAATAGAGGACCTCCCATTGAATCCATTGTAAACTGACTTTTATTTAACTTTATTTGCGAGTTAGAATGCATTAAAAGAAAATACATCCATCATAATGATTGTGAACGATGGGCAAAATAAAATAAAATAAATGCTATTTCCCTTTAAAGACCTACTGAAATGAAATGTTCTTATTTAAACGGGGATAGCAGATCCATTCTATGTGTCATACTTGATCATTTTGCGATGTTGCCATATTTTTGCTGAAAGGATTTAGTAGAGAACATTGACGATAAAGTTCGCAACTTTTGGTCGCTGATAAAAAAAAGCCTTGCCTGTACCGCAAGTAGCGTGACGTCACAGGTTGAAGAGCTCCTCACATCTGCACATTGTTTACACCAGCAGCGAGAGCGATTCGGACCGAGAAAGCGACGATTACTCCATTAATTTGAGCGAGGATGAAAGATTTGTGGATGAGGAAAGTGAGAGTGAAGGATTAGAGTGCAGTGCAGGACGCCAGGGTGTATCTTTTTTTCGCTCTGACCGTAACTTAAGTACAAGGGCTCATTGGATTCCACACTTTCTCCTTTTTCTATTGTGGATCACGGATTTGTATTTTAAACCACCTCGGATACTATATCCTCTTGAAAATGAGAGTCGAGAACGCGAAATGGACATTCACAGTGACTTTTATCTCCACGACAATACATCGGTGAAGCACTTTAGCTTCGGAGCTAACGTGATAGCATCGTGCTTAACTGCGGATAGAAACAGAAGAAACATGCCCCTGACTGGAAGGATAGATAGAAGATCAACAATACTACTATTACTTCTACTATCAGGAGCCCCTGAACCAAACCCTGGACCTGTAACCACACGGTTAATGCTGTCCAGCCTGGCGAAGCCTAGCACTGCTGTTGCTAATGACGACATTGAAGCTAACTTAGCTACGGGACCTTGACAGAGCTATGCTAAAAACATTAGCTCTCCACCTACGCCAGCCCTCATCTGCTCATCACGACCCGTGCTCACCTGTGTTCCAGCGATCGACGGCTCGACGAAGGACTTTACCCGATCATCGGTGCGGTCGGCGGCTAGCGTCGGATAGCGCGTCTGCTATCCAAGTCAAAGTTCTCCTGGTTGTGTTGCTGCAGCCAGCCGCTATTACACCGATCCCACCTACAGCTTTCTTCTTTGCTGTCTCCATTGTTCATTAAACAAATTGCAAAAGATTCACCAACAAAGATGTCTAGAATACTGTGGAATTTTTCGATGAAAACAGACGCTGTTTGTATTGTGACACGATGGTGTCCCAATACTTCCGGTCAATCCGTGACGTCACGCGCAAACGTCATCATACCGAGACGTTTTCAGCCGGATATTTCCCGGGAAATTTAAAATGTCACTTTATAAGTTAACCCGGCCGTATTGGCATGTGTTGCAATGTTAAGATTTCATCATTGATATATAAACTATCAGACTGCGTGGTCGGTAGTAGTGGGTTTCAGTAGGCCTTTAATGATAAAAATAAATAGTCAATCACATACAGTATACCATAGCGTCAGTACACATTGATATAAAAAGGACAAATGCGTTTTTTGCTCTTGTCAAGAGAATACCTTTATTCTCTTTGTAATACCAGACTTCCTTTAAAGCGGGATCTAAAGCGATGCTTAAAAAAACATGATCACGCTTCAATTGCTTGTATCAAACGATTCCCGTCTAGTAACAGTATATTCTTGTCTTTTCTTCCCGATTCCTTTTTTAGCGGTCTGTCCATCACACTACACGTTATCGCTTTCACGTCTTTGGACTTTGATGCTGCCGGGAGTTGTTGGCTTTAGAACATGCTTAATATACAACGCACTACCTTAGCCATTCTGCCATCAGCTCTTTGCTTGAAGCCCCCTCCAGTCCTCTTTGGCGAGCTGCTTTGTCTACTCCCTTTTGTCAGTAGCCCCGGGTCGCAATTTTTCTCCAGGCTGGTCCATTCATGGCTACTTTCAATGGCTCTCCGGGTGCAATTTTACTTTTGCACTTTTGTCATTTGATATGTTTCACTTGTGGGTACAGTAATGCCTTCCCCGTGCCCCTTTGTTTATCATAGATTGATTTTTTTCCTGTTGACCTTCAAGTTTTTTCCAAACACGTTACAGCTATATAAGGGTGCCGATTGTAAAAAAATGCAGTCACAGTTTTCTAGCAGATATATTCCTCACATGTTACTCGCTTTTCACACTTTTAAACTGCTCAGTGGCCTTGTGGTTAAAGTGTCCGCCCTGAGATTGGTAGATCGCGAGTTCAAACCCCGGCCGAGTCATACCAAAGACTATAAAAATGGGCCCCATTAACTCCCTGCTTGGCACTCAGCATCAAGGGTTGGAAATGGGGGTTTTATCACCAAAATGCTCACTGCTCCCCTTACCTCCCAGGGGGTGGAACATGGGGATGGGTCAAATGCAGAGGATAATTTCACCACACCGAGTGTGTGTGTGACTATCAGTGGTACTTTAACTTTAACTGTAAAGGCAAACTGCAGTTTTTAAAAGATGTTGCCTATTGTTCACAATCATTATGAGCGCCAAAAACACATATTTTTTTTTTTTTTAGAATTCTAAAGATGATGATAAAAGGCTTACAAGTATATATATATATATATATATATATATATATATATATATATATATATATATATATATATATATATATATATATATATATATATATATATATACATATATATATATATATATGTATATATATATATATATATATATATATATATATGTATATATATATATATATATACATATATATATACTTGCAGCGTGTACATAAAACATTGTTGGAGGGTTTTGAAGGCTACAATGGTGACTCTCATTATAAAAAAAAAAACTCTGCATGTGTTCATTCATAGTTTTAAAGCCTTCAGTGACAATCTACAATGTAAATTGTCATGAAAATAAAGAGAACGCATTGAATGAGAAGGTGTGTCCAAACCTATATATATATATATATATATATATATATATATATATATATATATATATATATATATATATATATATATATATATATATATATATATGTATATATATATATATATATATATATATATATATATATATATATATATATATATATATATATATATATATATATATATATTACAGTACAGGCCAAAGGTTTGGACACACCTTCTCATTCAATGCGTTTTCTTTATTTTCATGACTATTTACATTGTAGATTGTCACTGAAGGCATCAAAACTATGAATACACATGCAGAGTTATGTACTTAACAAAAAAAGGTGAAATAACTGAAAAAATGTTTTATATTCTAGTTTCCTCAAAATAGCCACACTTTGCTCTGATGACTTTTTCGCACACTCTTCAAGAGCTTCAAGAGGTAGTCACCTGAAATGGTTTTCACTTCACAGGTGTGCTTTTAGCTCATTTTCATCACATTTAGGTTTAAAAATGTTGACTCTAAATTATACATTTAAATGTTCAATCCAAACCTAATTGTAAAATCGAAATGTTTAACCTAAATGTTAAATTGTAATCTAAATGTTGAACCCAAACCTAAATCTTAAATCGAAATGTTAAATCTCAACCTAAATGTGAAATTTATTTTTAAATGTTCAAACTACATCTTACATCTGAATGGTAAATCTAAATATAAATGTTGAATCTAAATATAAATGTTAAATATAAATGTCGAATCCAAATCTAAATGTTTAATCTAAATGTTCACTCCAAACCTAAATGTGAATTTTAAATCTTAAATCTAAATCGACGACACAGCGCCTACGTTGTTCTTACTGCGGGAGAGGGAAACATGACAATTGATTAATGACAAATTACTGTATTTTTCGGACTATAAATCGCTCCGGAGTATAAATTGCTCCGGCCGAAAATGCATAATAAAGAAGGAAAAAAACATATATAAGTCGCACTGGAGTATAAGTCGCATTTTTGGGGGAAATGTATTTGATAAAACCCAACACCAAGAATTGACATTTGAAAGGCAATTTAAAATAAATAAATAAAGAATAGTGAACAACAGACTGAATAAGTGTACGTTATATGACGCATAAATAACCAACTGAGAACGTGCCTGGTATGTCAACGTAACATATTAGGGTAAGAGTCATTCAAATAACTATAACATATAGAACATGCTATACTTTTACCAAACAATCTGTCACTCCTAATCGCTAAATCCCATGAAATCTTATACGTCTAGTCTCTTACGTGAATGAGCGAAATAATATTATTTGATATTTTACGGTAATGTGTTAATTATTTCACTCATAAGTCACTTCTGAGTATAAGTCGCACCCCCGGCCAAACTATGAAAAAAACTGCGACTTATAGTCCGAAAAATACGGTAATGCAATCAAAGTTGCATATTGTTGAATATGTTAGCTCCAAACGTTACATAAAGACATAACGTATTTTTAGGACCATTGGGAGCACCGGATTATAAGGTGCATTAAAGGGGTTATATTATGATGTTTTTCTGAATTTAAAACACTATCTTGTGGTCTACATAACATGTAATGGTGGTTATTTGGTGAAAGTGTTGCATAGATTATGTTTTACTGATCATTTTCAAGTAACTTTCGGAGCGTCTCATCAAGATGCGCCGTTTTGTGGGCGGTCTTATTTACCTGGCTCCACCTCGACATAGCGAGATATAAGTTAGAACTTTACGTTACTTTATATTAGAAATGGCAACAGTGGAAGATGAATGCCACATAACAAGAAGACAGAGAAAAAGAAGAAGCTTATCGACTACGGTGTCGGCACGGACTACAATGGCGGAAGCGCGCGCATTTTCAGGACTTATGCAGATCCCAAATACACATCAGCAGGTACCAGAAGGTAAGAAAAGTTGGTCTTGCATAATTTTTCTAAACATGTCTGCTAATGGGTGCCATTGTGCGGTCCTTAAGCCACAACATTTAAAAAACCTGTTTGTTAAATCACAGTACGTCTGACTACGGTAGCCGTAATGCTCCGACAATCCATCAAGCGGTGCGGCTTCTCAGCTAACCGAAGTCGTACTAAAACATTTTGACAGATTTTTGAGCGGAGTGTGTAATGTTCTATATATTCAATGGAACATTTAAAGTTTTTGTGTAGTTTACTGGCGTCATCTTGCAGTGTACACGTATCTCTTATGTGTGACTGCCATCTACTGGTCACACTTATCATTACACCATGTGCCAAATCAAATAGCTTCAAAGTCGGTAAACCCAACCAGAATTATTACGTACATTAGCCGCACTGGGTTATAAGACGCACTGTTAAATTGTCAGAAAATGAAACTATTTTAAGTGCGCCTTATAGTCTGGAAAATAGGGTAATTTAAAACAATACGCTCAAATAGCTCAATGTGAGAAAAGTGTGTTAAATGTGAGGAAAGTGAGTCAATAGTCAGAAAAGTGATCTCGATGTGCGAAATATATCGGCTAGAAAAGTGTGACTGCATTTTTACAAGCCGTTTTAAGCCCTGTGGTACTTCAGCTTCACTTGCCTCCTGCACTCACCCGCCAAAACCACATTTCTTTGTAAGTGCATTTGTTGCATATTGATGTCTCTTGTGAGTGGCAAACCATTACATTCCCAGCTGGGTCTTTTCTTTTCCGTCAGCTATTACAAATGTTATTGTTTTTGCATAGTTTTCCAGCAGCTGTCAGCAGCAATAATTACAGCTGCCATCAGATTGATTTCACCCAGACATATATTACACAAGATCGGAAGTGAATAAATGTCCAATTTTACCCTGCGGACTACAATGTTTGGAGTTTGCTGTACCGAATCCGAGAATGGATAATGCCAGGAGCACGGAACATAGATAAAACAAGACTATAAGAGGGAAAATCTCAAATGTAAAAGTCAGAATCAGAGTCAGAAATACTTTATTAATCCCCGAGGGGAAATTAAGATTTATGTCAATGAGCCCCGCGAAGCGCACCTCGGGACACATCGACGGCCGCTCATCTCCTGCACTCGTCACTCCGGCGGCAGCAAGCAATCAGCACTCAGGGGCACCTGTGGTTGATGATCTCCCTGGGCTTCTTAAGCCAGTACAAACCTGGGTTCCGGGCCAGAACGTAATCATCTGTTTCCGTAGTAAGCATCCCGTCTGTGTCTTCCCAGTTCCAGTGTCTTATGTCCCTTGTGTTCCCCGCAGTACTCCCCGTGTCTCCCGTGATTGAGCTGTGTGCCTCGACTTCCCTCTGGACTTTGTACTGCCTCCCTCAATCCTCGATCCCCCCCCTCCCCCGCTTGGACACGGACCTCGTCGCTTCTCTACAGCCCCCGACCGCTTGCTTGCCCACGGACTGCCTTCTCCCTTCGCCCCTTTGGTCTGATGAAAAATGCACTCAACACTCACGGTACACACTGTTTAATTCCTACACATAGTCTCACACCATATACCTCTTTTGGATTTGTCACACTCCAATCTCTAGTATAGTTTTTATTGATTCGTTATTATATATATATATATATATATATAATAAATTCATTGAGCTTACTACTGTAATGTTGTGAAAATGGGCACGGCCCCTTTAAGAGACTGAGTTCACGAGTCTCTCACATTATCCCGGAAGTTAAATGTTCATAACATTGAGAGCGGTAGCGATGCCGGCAAAGCGTACAGCGGAGTATGATTAATGTTTGAAGGTGTTCATTAAACACAGTTCTATAAAGCAAGAGTGGACATCACGTTTCTACATTGGCGACGAGGATACGGAGCACAAGCTGTGAAAGAACCCATTGATTTTGATCACTGCACGGAGCAGTATCATGACACGCTACGACGCTGATCGGCCGTAAGTGAAAACCATTGAATCAACCATACATGCTACTCCACTGCTAACCAGCACTACAGACAGAACGAAAGAGAGATTCAAATAAATACAATTAAATAAAAATAACAACGAACACAAGCTAGATGGCGGCATTAGCTGGGCTCCCGCAATTCCCACACTTCGATATCAGCACTGAACCCGCCTCCCTCTCCTCAAAATGGAAGAAATGGATGTTGCGTTTTGAAACGTTTCTCACTGCAGCAGCCATAACGGATGCAACACGTAAAAGGGATATGCTACTGTATTATGCTGGGGAACCAGTGCAAGATATTTTTGAGACTTTTACTGAAAAAGGAGAGGCAAAGGACTATGATAAAGCAGTTGAGCTACTCACTGCATACTTTAGCCCAGGTCGTAATGTGGAGTTTGAAATCTACACGTTTAGACAAGCAAAACAAAACGAGGGAGAAACAATGGATGCATTCCATACCAGACTCAGGAAACTGGCCCAAAACTGTGAATTCAATGACGAAAATAAAGAAATAAAATCACAAATCATACTCAGCTGCATGTCGTCACGGCTCAGGAGGAGAGCACTAAGAGACCCTAGGATGACTCTCAAAGACCTACTAGATCTTGCTAGGGCATTCGAAACATCTGAATTTCAAGCTTCTGGCATGGAAAACAAAAATAACACAGGAGAGATTGCAGCCATAGCTAGCACAAGCAACAAAAGATGGACAGGCTCGCTGCCCCAAAGATCAAAGATGAACAGTGCACAACAACAACAGCAATCAAAAACAACATGCAGGAACTTAAGACTGATGTAGACGAACTACCTCACACCTCTGTCAGCCATGTAGCTCCACAAGGCTCAAGCACAGATGATGAGTACCTATTTGTCACAAGCACAGCTGGTGGCGCACTACCACCAGTGCGGCAGCTTGTGATAGCTGGTGAAAACATGAACGTTCTGATCGATTCAGGTGCTTCAGCCAACATTCTTGATGAGACAGCCTTCGGCACAATACAGTCAAATGTAAAGCTCGAACAAGCTAGAAAGAAAATATTTCCCTATGGTTTAAACACCCCACTCCCACTCAGAGGAAAAGTAAACACAACAGTCTCGGCAAATGGCAATCGACGACAGTGTACGGCCTGTAGTCCAACCACATCGTCGCATTCCTTTCCACATGCGAAAGAAAGTAGAGCAGGAACTGCAACACCTAGAAGACCAGGGCATTATTGAGAAAGTTCATGGCCCAACGCCATGGGTGTCCCCCATCGTAGCGACTCCAAAACCCAAAAATCCAGAAAAAATCCGTCTTTGCATTGACATGCGCCTGCCCAACACAGCTGTCCAGAGAGAAAGGCACATATCACCAACAGTGGATGACATCATATACGATCTCAACGGTGCAACTATCTTCTCAAAGCTGGACCTCAACGCAGGATACCATCAACTGGAATTAGCACCCGAATCGAGATACATCACCACATTTTCAACACATGTGGGACACAGGAGATATACGAGGCTCATCTTTGGAATATCGTCGGCAGCAGAAGTTTTCCAGCACACAATTCAAAAGGTGCTGCACGGAATACCAGGGGTCAGAAATTTCAGTGACGATATTATCATATTTGGGGCCACACCTGCAGATCACGATCGTTCCATGGAGGCAGTCTTCAAGAGACTCGCTGAGAACAACCTCACAATCAATGAGCAAAAATGTGAGTTTAACAAACAGTCTTTGGAATTTTATGGCTATGTCTTTTCAAAAGATGGTGTCTCACCTGACCCTAAGAAGATCCAGGCCATCACACACATGCCGCTGCCTCAGAATCAGAGTGAAGTCCGCAGTCTACTAGGAATGGCCAACTACAGTGCTCGCTTCATTCCAGACTTTTCATCAATCACCCAGCCGATTCGTGAACTTACAAAGAAAGATGCGGCCTGGCACTGGACAAATAAACATACAAATTCCCTGACTCAGCTAAAAGACAGACTAATCAGCCACCCAGTCATGAGCTACTTCCATCCAGAAAGAAAGACAACAGTCATTGTGGATGCAAGCCCGGTTGGTCTCGGCGCCATCCTTGCACAGACAGACAAATCAAACAACAAAACGCACATTGTGGCCTACGCCAGCAGAGCCCTGACTTTAGTGGAACAAAGGTACTCCCAGACTGAGCGGGAAGCACTTGCAATAGTCTGGAGTTGCGAACACTTCCACCTGTACCTATATGGATCGGATTTTGTCATGGTCACAGACCACAAACCACTGGAACTGATTTTCAACAATCCGAAGTCCAAACCCCCAGCACGCATAGAAAGATGGGCTCTCAGACTCCAACCCTACAAGTTCAAAGTAGTCCACAAAGCGGGGAAATCCAATCCAGCAGACTATATGTCACGCAACCCGCAAACTCACCACAAGTGTATGACAACTGATGACATTGACACTGAGATCCATGTCAGGTTCATCGCAGAACATGCAATCCCCAAAGCAATGACTCTCCAAGAAGTGCAACGAGAGACAGTCAAGGATCCAGTGCTGCTATACCTGAAAAAAGTGATTCACTCTGGCGACTGGACCCAGCTGTATGACGGCCCCTCGGAATTTGATCGCTCAATGTTAAAAGCCTTCCACAACGTCAGGGAAGAGCTCACAGTCCTGGATGACGGCAGCCTCATCCTTAGAGGCAACAGACTGGTACTGCCACAGACGCTACAAACTAGAGCTCTAGCTCTCGCTCATGAAGGACATCAAGGAGTAGTTAAGACCAAGCAGCTACTCCGAGAAAAGGTCTGGTTCCCTGGAATAGACAAGCAAGCAGAAGAACTAGTGTCTCAGTGCATCCCATGTCAGTCATCAGTACCGAGAACGGAACACCAGCCACTACAAATGTCTGAACTCCCAACTGGACCCTGGAAAAATGTCTTCGTGGACTTTTGCGGTCCCCTACCCTCCGGTGATTACCTGTTTGTTATGCTGGACGAATACTCAAGATTTCCCTTTGTCGAGATCACATCCTCAACCTCAGCACACACAATAATCCCTGTCATGGATAAAATATTTTCCTTGGTGGGCACGCCAGAAGTCGTCAAGAGTGACAACGGACCCCCATTCTCAGGCAATATATTCTGTGACTTTGCTCACTACCTCGGTTTCCACCACAGGAAAATCACACCATACTGGCCACAGGCGAATGCAGTAGTTGAAAGATTCAACAGACCTTTAATCAAGGCTGTGCACACTGCCATGGTTGAAGGTAAGCCATGGAAGCAAGAATTGTACAAGTTCCTTCGCAACTATCGCGCCACTCCTCACCACACCACCAACCGGTCTCCAGCAGAATTATTCTTTGGTCGACCCATGTCAATAAAACTGCCCTCCATCTCTCACCCCACCGACGACAATGACCTCAGGCAAACTGATGCACTAAGGAAGACGAAAATAAAACTATATGCGGATGAAAGGAGGAATGCCGTGCACTCACAGTTGAAACAGGGTGATGTTGTCCTGATACGTCGGAGGAGAACCAGGAAAATGGTCACACCATTCAACCCCAAGCCATACAAGGTCATCTCAGTGAAAGGAACAATGGTCACCGCAAAAAGACAAGGACATGAAGTCATTCAGGCACAGGTCCCTGTATAAGCTTCTCAAACACCAACCATTTGTCCCACTGAATTGTGACAGTGACAGCAGTGATGATGATGATGATGATGAGGACAGTACCGGTGAGCAGATTCATGACCAGGATCAACAACGACAACAACAAGGTCCGGATCAAGACCAGAGGAGATACCCTGTCAGAGCCGACAGACGACTCCCAAGGAGACTCTTGGACTGAATTAACCTTTGAACTTCTATGTGCTCCTGTATACTAATGTCAGGAGGCATTTATTATCTATTTAAAATATTTGTATTGTATTGTCATTGTGAAAGTTTGAACTGGCAAAATCTTTAGTTTGACTTAAGTTAAGTGTCACCATACAGTTCTTTTTTTCAACAGAAACAAGGACATTTATTTTGAAAGAAAAGGAGGGATGTAATGTTGTGAAAATGGGCACGGCCCCTTTAAGAGACTGAGTTCAGGAGTCTCTCACGTTATCCCGGAAGTTAAATGTTCATAACATTGAGAGCGGTAGCGATGCCGGCAAAGCGTACAGCGGAGTATGATTAATGTTTGAAGGTGTTCATTAAACACAGTTCTATAAAGCAAGAGTGGACATCACGTTTCTACAACTACGCCCCCTTGTGGTCTGTGCCGTCTACTTCCCCCTTAAACATTACAATTTTCAGCACAATCCCAGACATTACAGGGAGACAGAACAGGATCGCTGGCGGGTCTGCGAAGTTCGGCGGCCCTTACCAAAAAGGTAAGAAGCAGGTAAACGCTGGGGGGGTTGACAAAAAAAAAATCAGTCTAAGCCTGGGCCCCTGGAGAGGGGGTCCAGACTGAGGCCAAGCCATAGCACACATAAGCATGTGTGTAAGAGGGAAACATCAAAGAACACAAAGGATATTAGAGACATTAAAAGAGCAAAGCTGATGCAGCCAGCCTTTTCTACATACAGCTACAAAAGTAAAAAAAACAACAACAAAAAAACATATACACTGTGGTGGCCTCTGCGGTGTTCCACACCATCGTTTGCTGGGGTGGGGGGAGCATCAACAGAGACAGGAGCAGACCCAACAAAGCAACCGAGAGAGCCGACTCCACCCTCGGCCGCCCACCAACTCTCGGCCAGTGTCCAGTCCGCATGGATGAGCGAGGATGCGTCCAAGGAGACCGAGGTGTCCGATACCTGCTCATTCAGCCAAGACACTGTGTCCCTACTCTTCAGTGTGCAGCCTCCGGTTTTCAGGCCAGGGTTTTCTAAAGATCCCGAAAACTCGTTTTAAAACCCGTGGAGACCTGGCATTCCAGGCTATAGCTCCCAGACTCTGGAACAATTTGCACCAGTCCCTCCCGTGGTCTTGACAGCGTTAAAACTTTTAAGAAACATTTGAAAACTTTTTAGTAAAGCTTTTAGTTAATGCACCTTTTAACTATCATTTGTAATCCACTTTGTATCCTTTTTATGATGTTGCCCCTGTTGTTGTAAATGAAATTGTTGTTTTACTTCACCTATGTGTTGTACAGCGCTATGTGATTTTATCTGTGAAAAGCGCTTTATAAATAAAATGTATGTACTTACTTACTCACTTACTAAGCTTGTCCGTCCCGGAGCTCAGCGCTAGCTCCGCAGCCCTGTCTTTTCAACCGCATCTCCTCCAGTCTCTCCAAACGGACTCTGGTGTGGCAGAGACCCAGCAATTGGTTTCCATGGTCCAAAAGGCTCCCGGGAGGCAGATCCAGAAGTTCACATTTATTATCACATTCAAGTTCGCAGAAGTCTACATTTACACAACATTTCTAGGGTCACAGTATGCAATGGAGTTGAATAGATGCGGTTGAATTTTTAGTCAAGATATTTTCACAAACAGCGCAATCAAATTTGCCCCAAACGGCATATTCCAGGCGCGCCCACTCAGTTGTTTAAATAGCAATCTAGGGGCTGATGGTGCTGTACCCTGGACAGAGTTAGCGGAGAAACACTCAATTTGGAAATACCAATACTGCATCTCTGAGGTCTGTCTTCCAAAGGCCATGTAGAGGCTTGCTTTCCAGAACCTTTGCTCTGAGGCTCTCAGGCCTGAGACTGCACACCTGAGGTCTGCGTCTCCAAAGTGTGCCGCCCTGCGTCATGCCATCTGTCTGACATCGTGCCGTCAGCTCTCAGCCTGTCTTTGCTAGTCACGATGTGTCTTTCACTGGCTCTGCGGAGGCGTTCCGATTCAGTATTGGCGGTATGTTTTGTTGTATCTGTCATTGTTGTTTGTTGATTCAGAGGTTTTGTTTTGCCTATAAGCTTTTCTCTTTTTTCGCGGTATGAAAATAAAATATCAAACTCCGGATCACGTCTCCAGAATTCCAATCAGCATTCCGAGCGCTATAGCCTCTGGCCTGTTGTATCTTTTGAATGTCCCGTGTGTACTTCTCCATTGCTGACAAAATACATTACACAAACGGTATAAAAAGATGGTGCAAACCTCTAAAAAAAAAAACACCTAAACCACCACGTCATTTTGAACTGTCCTGCCACTTTATTTTGAAGTGGCCAGCAACATCATTTAACTTGGCCCGTCTCTGTATTTCATGTGGTCAGCCACAGAATTCTATGTGGTCCGCCACATTATTTTAAATAGCCTGCCACATCATTTTATGTGGTCAGCCACATCATTTAAAATGACCCGCTATGTTATTTTATGTGATCCCCCACATTATTTTAAATGGCCCCCGTCGTCGTTTTAATTGGCCTGCAACATTATTTTAGGTGGCCCGCCGCATTATTTTAAAGTGGTCAGCCACTTCATTTAATTGGACGGCACGTTATTTTATGTGGTCAGCCACAAAAATGTACATGGTCCGCCACATTATTGTAATTGGCCCGCCACATTATTTTAAGTGGTCTGCCACATTATTTAATCTATCAGCCTATTCATTTAATGGCCCGCCACATTATTTTAAAGGTCCCCATAGTAATTTTAAATTGGATCACCACATTATTTCAAGTGGACTGTCACGTTATTTTAATGGCCTGCCACAATATATCATGTGGTCTGTCACATTATTTTAATGGCCTGCCACATTAGTTTATGTGGTCTGCCACATTATTGTAATGCCCCGCCACAATAATTTAATGGCCTGCCACATTATTTTATGTGGTCCCCATAGTAATTTTAATTTGGCTCGCCACATTATTTTAAGTGGCCTGTCACGTTATTTTAAGTGGCCTGCCACATTATTTTATTGGCCTGCCACAATAATTATGTGGTCTGCCATGTTATTTTAATGGCCCGCCACAATAATTTAATGGCCTGCCACATTATTTTAAGTGGTTCCCATAGTAATTTTAAATTGGCTTACCACATTATTTTAAGTGGCCTGTCACGTTATTTTATGTGGCTTGCCACATTATTTTATTGGCCTGCCACATTATTTATGTGGTCTGCCACTTTATTGTTAAATAAATTAAAATACATTAACTTAATGGCCCGCTACATTATTTTAAGTGGACCGCCATATTAATTTAATGTCCTGCCACATCATTTATTTGGACGGCACGTTATTTTATGTGGTCAGCCACAAAACTTAACGTGGTCCGCCACATTATTTTATTGGCCTGCCACATTATTTATGTGGTCTGCCACTTTATTGTTGAATAAATTAAAATACATTAACTTAATGGCCCGCTACATTATTTTAAGTGGACCGCCATATTAATTGAATGTCCTGCCACATCATTTATTTGGACGGCACGTTATTTTATGTGGTCAGCCACAAAACTTAACGTGGTCCGCCACATTATTTTAATTGGCCCCGCCACATTATTTTTATTGGCCCGCCATGTTATTCAATCTACCGCCCTATTAATTTAATGGCCCGCCACATTATTTTAATGGGCTGCCACATTATTTTATGTGGTCGGCCACTTTATTTTATTTGGTCTGCCACATTATTTTAACGGGCTGCCACATTATTTTAATGGCCTGCCACATTATTTTAATGGCCCGCCACATTATTTTAAGTGGCCTGCCCCATTATTTGAATGACCTGCCACATTATTTTAATGGCCCGCCACTTTATTTTAAGTGGTCCACCATATTAATTTAATGGCCCGCCACATAATTTTAAGTGATCTGCCATTTTAATTTAATGGCCTGCCACAATAATTAATTGGCCGGAATGTTATTTTATGTGGTCAGCCACATTATTTTATGTGGTCTGCCACATAATTTTAATGGCCCGCCACATTATTTTATGTGGTCTGCCACTTTATTTTATTTGGTCTGCCACATTATTTTAACGGGCTGCCACATTATTTTAATGGCCAGCCACGATATTTTAATGGCCTGCAACATTATTTTAAGTGGCCTGCCCCATTATTTTAATGGCCTGTCACATTATTTTAATGGCCTGCCACTTTATTTTAAGTGGCCCGCCACATTAATTTAATGGCCCGACACATTATTTTAAGTGGTCTGCCATTTTAATTTAATGGCCTGCCACATCATTTAATTGGCCGTAATGTTATTTTATGTGGTAAGCCACATTATTTTAATTGGCCCGCCACATCATTTTAAGTGGTTCGCCACATTTAATATACCATCCTAATAATTTATAAATATTAAATGGTCCCCATAGTAATTTTAATTTGGCTCGCCACATTATTTTGATGGCCTACCACATTATTTTATGTGGTCCGCCACATTATCTTAATGGCCTGCCACATTATTTTAATGATGTGACATATTATTTTAAGTGCCCTGCCACATTATTTTGATGGCCTGCCACATTATTTTATGTGGTCTGCCACATTATTTTAATGGCCTGCCACATTATTTTAATGATGTGACATATTATTTTAAGTGACCCACCACATCATTTATGCGGCCTGCTGAAGGCTGGAAATAATTAATCACTCTCTGGCTAAATGTATTATGTATTATACTTTCATCCCGTATGTTCTACACTTTAAGATTATGTTTCAAGCATTTTTTTATCAATAATAAATATTTAAAAATCTGCTCGTCACCTTGATTTACGATTTCAAAGGAAATTATCATCAATCTGTTAAAAAAAAAAAAAGAGTAATTTGCTTATGCAAATTTAACAAGGCTATTATTCATTTCGATTCAAATGGGCCTCTGAGGTCAGCAATAATTGCGATGTGGCCCTGAATAAAAAACAGGTCTGAAACCGCTGACCTAAACAGTAAAAGTATTGTATCGGGGTTTATTGCCACTCCCAGTGTTCCTCATTCTTTAAGGAGGAGAGCATCTTGTGGGCAGCATGACAGAAGGGAATAGAATGACTGTCAACATTGCTATTCTTGAGGAAAATGCAGAACCCTCCAAGTGTGTCTGGTGTGATGTTGTCAATGCAAATGTATCTGCTGTGGGACAAGAACGGAATATATTTGACTGTATAGCTTTATAGGAGGATTTTCAGGGGCCCATGACAGAGATGTGCGGTGGACAATCTTAGTATGTATTGCAAGGTTATATAAGGGAAAGGACAGAAAATAGCAGAATGCTTGCTTGCCAAAGTTGTTTCGAAAGGTATTTTAATAAGGCTTGCCGTAAAATTGCTTCTAGAAATAATTATGCATAGGAGAGAATGAAGCATGCAATGGGGTTGTTTTGAATGATATAATTTACATTTACAGGGGGCTAAAGTGAATTTCCGCATGCTGCTAAATGGGTTTCAGCACTCGGGTTTTGTAGCATCGCAATGCTTACAGTAATCGACTTAGCAAGAAAACAAGTTTTACTCGTGTTGCAATATAGGAGTAAAACGCAATACATAATAATAAAGTGTTAAATGCACTTTGCTGAATCATAAACATAATATTAGGAAATGGAGCAGCAAGCTGAAATACTACACATGACTTCCTTTTCCCTTAGATGGAAAATCTTGCTTGAGGCATTGTGCAAAACACTCTTAAGACAAGCTAGTGTGTCAAAACACAACACTGGGGTGCAGGACAGACATATTATGGATAAATACAAAATCACATGCCCGAAACATTAGATGTGTATTTCATGTCCTTTTATTAATGGGAAGTTCTATAAGATGTTATCATATATTTAGGTAAAACAAGTTCAACATGAAAATTGAGCGATTAAATGGAACAAGGGCACTATTCAAAATAAGTTTAGATAAGAAAAAAATATGTTTGATATTGGCCTTGACCATGGCCTGCATGCTCTGCAGTGTTACCAGTTGGAGAATTACTGCAGTAAAAGGTGCTCAGAATTGATGTACATTTTCAAGGAGATTATCCACTAACTAACTAAGTGCATTTATGAATTTCTTTCATTGAAAAATGGACAGATAGCTATCGGCTAAATGCCCGCCAATAAGCACGGAAGGTTGGTCTTTTCTTGTACACGGCAAAAAGTCAGTGTTCAAAAACAAGAAAAAAAAATACAAAAATTAGGGGTATTTTATTTGAACTAAGCTAAATTATCTGCCAATAGGACAAGAAAATGTGGCTTGTCAAGACTTTCCAAAACAAGTAAAATTAGCTAACCTCAATGAACCCAAAAATAGCTTAAAATACGTATATTCTCACTAATAAGTGCACTACTATATGAGTACGTTTTTTCTATTGTGTCATTGAAAATAAAACAGCAAAGTCCATTTGGCTGTCATCTGTTTTAATTATGAGACAATTGTGTCAAAGTCTTTTTTTTTTACATGCTTGAAATAAGAAATTATTACTTTAAAAAAGCAGTTTTATACTTGTGAGTGGTGATGACACAGCTTTGCAACAGTTGATATTCTAGTTTCAAGCATGTTTTACCCAATATAGGTCATAAAATCTCAGCAACAAGCTGTAATATCTTATTGAGATCATTTAGGACCAAAACACTTAAAACAAGTAAAACACTCTAACATAAAATCTGCTTAGTGACAAGAATGATCTTATCAGACAGAAAATAAGCAAATATCACCCTTATTTGAGATATTTAATCTTACTTAGATTTCAGTTTTTGCAGTGTATTTTAGTGAAGTCTTTTACAAAAGGTAAACATGGTAGGCTATAGGCTACTTGGAGTTAGCAGCTACAAAACTGCAAAGCACACAATAGCACACAAGCTAGACATAAGTAATAATTGCCCTTTCAATATAAAACATAAGTGTCAAATAATTATAGTTGCATTGTTGCGTTTTAGCATGGTGTGGTGTTTGCAATTCCAAAAGATGCGGAGGACCTCAGGCAGCGTGCAGGTAAGATGAGTTGTAATTCCAATACGAGGGCAAAATAAAAAACTTAAAATACTAGCATACAATGGCATGAACTTAGATCATAGCTCGAGGCTAACTTAGCATAAACAGACATAAACTTGTGGCGTGGCGTGAAGCCAAAACAAACAGTCTCGTAGAGCGAACGAGAATCCCGCAGACTGACTATAAGACGGAGATGGCTGTAAGAGGGAGTGTGATTAGTGGCGGCAGCAGGTGGGGACACTAATCAATAAACAGAAACTGATGTGTCCAGTCAGTGCACCTTGCAAAAATAAAAGTAAACAAAGGATGAAAGGAGCTCTGAGGACAAAACAGAACACTAAACTACGGCAAATAATAACAAACACAAAACAAGACATTACCTACCATGACAGGTCATGACATGCATATCACTTACACATACAAAGTCTCCAAGGCAAAAGCGTATTAGAAATAATCCAGTAACAAACATGTCTGTGTCATTCAATTTACTGTATAATGAGCTCAATTTTATGAAATATCGTGACCACTAGATGTTGCCAAAAAAATAGATAAAAAAAAAACCTTAGAATAATTGTGTCTAAATTATCACAAAAACTTTGTATTACATTGTGTTCCTGACAAGAAGACAAAAGGCTGTCTTTTGAAGCCTACCAAGAGTAAGGCTCGTAAAACTCCGCTGTGTAGGGGGGGGTAGCAAAATGGTGTTCCTGTTTTCTCTCATGTATGGTAATCGACAGAATGATGTTGTTCTGGCCCAGGGACTTCAAAGCGGAGAGATGGCAGGATCTGCCCAATTTCCAGACGAACTCTTTCGAAGTATTTTACAAACTCTTTTTGAACTATTTTATCGAACGCTTTTTGAACTATTTTACAAACTCTTTTTGAACTGACCTTTCCTGTGAATTGTTTACGACCTTTTCTGTGAACTTTTTTGCGACCTTTGTCCTTTGGAAACAGGTGGTCGGGCAGGGTCCAAAATAAAAAAAGGAGGCATGCAATCTTTTGGCAGAGCGTGCTGAGATACTGTACAAGGGTACAGTGTGTCCAGGCGTGTCTCCTCAATTGAGTCCAAATTGAATTATGTCTCTGTTTAATTATTTGCCTCTTGTCTTGTTTAATAGATGTCAACAGTGTTTGAACATGACAAAAACACTCCATTTCCAACTGAAGACAGCATAAGTCTGTCATAAGGTTAGTGTTTTCCATACCTACCATTGTTCTATCCATGAGTAATTTCACCAGATCAAGCCGTTTCTAACATTCAATACTACAAAACAATAAAATAAAGTATTTTGAAATGTGATATCGAATTGGCTCAATATCAATATCGGCCAATACTCAAGTCGCCAAACATCTGTTTCGGGCCGAAAGTCAAAAAGTTGTATCAGGACACCCCTAGTATATAAATAGTGTACCATTGTAATGTACCATATGTCCCGGTCAGAAATATGTGTTCTAACAACTCTGGCTTATTCCCAGAGCCCAAAAACAGTCTGCAGGCTATAGAGTGTTTTCTATTCGGGCTCCAGTACTCTGGATTAGAGATGCTACCTCAGTAGAAGCATTTAAGTCCCATCTTAAAACTCATTTGTATACTCTGTCATGATCCTTTGCCCGGATCATGTTCTGTTTAGTTTTGGACTACCTCAGTTCCTGTTTTGTGCACCCCTGGGTTTGTTTTGGTTACCATGGGTGCTGATTGGTTTCACCTGCCTCTGATTAGTGTTCGGCACGCTCACCTGCTGCCGGGCACTAATCAGAGAGCTACTTATTCACGTTGCTCGCCACATACTGTCTGGCTTCCTTATTCGCTGTATGCAACAGTCACGTTGGTTAATTCTTGATTCATGATTCCTGTGCTAAGTTGTTACCTTAGCTTCCGCGTGCGATCTGCACGCATCCCTTTTGTTTGTTTCCTGTCTGCTTGTATTTCCTTGTATGATTTATGAGAAATAAATCATATTCTTACTTGCACGCTTCGTCCGGAGTTGCCCTGATGTAGGATCTGAGCCGAGGGTGTCGTTGTGGCTTGTGCAGCCCTTTGAGACACTTGTGATTAAGGGCTACATAAATAAACTTTGATTGATTGATTGATACGTTATATAGCCATAAAAAAAGCCCAATAGTACCATCAGTCACATACAGTAAAGATTAGGGGTTTCTTACATTTGTTAAGTTGTGTGTTTGTATTTCTATGGTGAGTTTTGTGTACATTAAAAGGCCTACTGAAATGAAATTGTCTTATTTAAACGGGGATAGCAGATCAATTCTATGTGTCATACTTGATCATTTCGCGATATTGCCATATTTTTGCTGAAAGGATTTAGTAGAGAACATCGACGATAAAGTTTGCAACTTTTGGTCGCTGATAAAAAAGCCTTGCCTGTACCGGAAGTAGCGTGACGTCACCGGTTGTGGAGCGCCTCACATCTGCACATTGTTTACAATCATGGCCACCAGCAGCGAGAGCGATTCGGACCGAGAAAGCGACAATTGCCCCATTAATTTGAGCGAGGATGAAAGATTTGTGGATGAGGAAAGTGAGAGTGAAGGATTAGAGGGCAGTGGGAGCGATTCAGATAGGGAAGATGCTGTGAGAGGCGGGTGGGACCTGATATTTAGCTGGGAATGGCTAAAACAGTAAATAAACACAAGACATACTGTATAAATACTCTATTAGCCACAACACAACCAGGCTTATATTTAATATGCCACAAATTAATCCGCATAACAAACACCTCCCCCCTCCCGTCCATATAACCCACCAATAAAACTCAAACACCCGCACAACACACTCAATCCCACAGCCCAAAGTACCGTTCACCTCCGTAAAGTTCATACAGCACATATATTTCCCCAAAGTTACGTACGTGACATGCACATAGCGGCACGCACGTACGGGCAAGCGATCAAAAGTTTGGAAGCCAAAGCTGCGTACTCACGGTAGCGCATCTGCTATCCAACTCAAAGTCCTCCTGGTTGTGTTGCTGCAGCCAGCCGCTAATACACCGCTTCCCACCTACAGCTTTCTTCTTTGCTGTCTTCATTGTTCATTAAACAAATTGCAAAAGATTCACCAACACAGATGTCCAGAATACTCTGGAATTTTGCGATGAAAACAGACGACTTAATAGCTGGCCACAATGCCGTCCCAATATGTCCGCTACAATCCGTGACGTCATGCGCAAACGTCATCATACCGAGACGTTTTCAGCAGAATATTTCGCGGGAAATTTAAAATTGCACTTTACTAATCTAACCCGGCCGTATTGGCATGTGTTGCAATGTTAAGATTTCATGATTGATATATAAACTATCAGACTGCGTGGTCGGTAGTAGTGGGTTTCAGTAGGCCTTTAATGAGTTTACCTTCCATGCACGTGATGACAGAAAACGGATATATCTGCAAATTTAATTCCCTTCTAGTAAAACTCGGTACGTTGCCACAGCATTGTTTGATGGACATGGTGGCTGCTGAAGCAAATACTTGTTTGACATGTGTTCAATTAAACTCCCAAATGCCAGTCTGGATCTTTCCCCGTGAACAAAAACACTTATTTTATCAAATGTATATTTTAATCGTTAATAGCTGTGACTCCTGCTTCTGATGAATATTTTACTGTAAGTTTCTTGGCAAGTCTACTTCAAACATAGAAGTAGGTAGTACAAAACGGGTAGATGGGTGCTATCAATGCCCCTTGAGCAGTTAGGATGTGCTGTTTCCCACCTTTTACAGTAGTATTACACATTTTACGTGTGTCCCAGTGTGCGCTCACATCGTTAATGAACGTTCCACAGAATTGTCAATTAGAGAGCAGATGGCTCCACATTCCCTTACAATAGAACCGTTAATGGTTTTGACCCAGCGGTGCCTTCGGACTCTTTGAAACAATGAGCAATCCGATCATCTCGGCTCATATCACATTTCTTTTCCCCTGTCTAGGTTTTCATAATTTCCCCTGAACTCTTTGTAATCATTTCCCCCTACAGGAGCCCGTATTTCAGATGGTTATTAACTGTGAAGCAATTAGTGTATCAATTAACTGCTGTGTCTCACAATTTCGTTCTGAATTGACCTATTCAGACCATTTCAGTGGGAGATTAAAGGCCAATTACCGATCCAACTACATCAGTCAAAAGCTTTTAGACTTACAGTTTACATGTACATGCTAGTCTTTACAGAAATACCTGTGGTAGCTATTGGTGGGATTTAGTTGAATGAACTTTAAGAAGCTATAATTCTTACTAGGGTTGTACAGTTGTGGAGAGGCGGGGCCGGCGAGCGAGCAGCGAGGCAGGGCGTTCCTGAGCCCGGCCCAAGATGGCGGCGGGGAGGCGGGGACGGCGAGCGAGCGGCGAGGCGGGGCGCGTCGGGAGCGACGCCGCAATCGTGCCCAGGTGCGCGATCCGCACACCTGGGCGCGATCATCCAATCTCCTCTCGCTGAAGAAAAGGGGCGCAGCAGAGAGAGAGAGGGGAGAGACCGGAAGGAGCAAAAGAAAAGCTGACGCGGAGCGAGAGAGGAGAAGAGCCGGAGACAAACAACGACGAGCGAGCGAAGAAGAGACGCTGAAAAGCAACTGAGACTGAGAGGTTTATTTGCAAAAATAAACAAACGTCAACTCTGCTCGAAATGTCTCCATTTGATGGTCCAGGGAACCCACAAGACGGCTTGAGTCCGTCACAACAGTATACCAGTATTAGTATAGTACCGCGATACTTATGAATCATATTTGGTACTATACCGCCTCTGAAATGTACCGGTCCGCCATCCCCCAGTGTTTTAGCTACTTCTAAATCAGTGGTCCCCAACCTTTTTGTAGCTGGGGACCGTTCAACGCTTGAAAATTTGTCCCACGGACCGGGGGGATTTTTTTTTTTTTTTTTTTTTTTTTATTTATTTATTTTTTCCATAAAGAAATACAATCATGTGTGCTTACGGACTGTATACCTGCAGACTGTATTGGTCTATATTGACATACACATACACAATATGTATATATAGTGTTTTTATGTTGATTTAATTTTAAAAAATTAAAAAAAAAAAAAAAAAAAGTTTTTAAATTTATTTTTTATTTTTTTTATTTTTTTTAATTTCTTGCGCGGCCCGGTACCAATCGGTCCGCGGACCGGTGGTTGGGGACCACTGTTCTAAATCACTAATCCTCGCCTTCATGGTGACAAATAAAGTACGTTTCTTACAAGTATCATCCCTGCAGGACGAGAAATAGCTAAACATGTTTCCCTACACACCGTAGCTCACCCGCGTCAAAATGTAAACAAACGTCATTGGTGGATCTACACCTAAAATCTACTGTAATGATACCAAGTACAGGCGCGTATCAAGTCGATACTACTATGATTACGTCAATGTTTTTTGGCATCACAACATCTTCTTTCATTTTTAAAAAAATGTATATTATGTTTATAAACTCAGGAAATATGTCCCTGGACACCTGAGGACTATAAATATGACCAATGTATGATCCTGTAACTACTTGGTATCGGATTGATACCCACATTTGTGGTATCATCCAAAACTAATGTAACGCATCCAAACAACTGAAGAATAAGTGATTATTATATTTTAACAGAAGTGTAGATAGAACATGTTAAAAGAGAAAGTAAGCAGATATTAACAGTAATTGAACAAGTAGATTAATAATTAATTTTCCATCACTTGTCCTTAATAATTTTGTCAAAATAAAAGAATGATAAATGACACAATATGTTACTGCATATGTCAGCAGACTAAATTAGGAGCCTTTGTTTGCTTACTTACTATTAAAAGACAAGTTGTATTGTATGTTCACTATTTTATTTAAGGACAACCTTGCAATAAGAAACATATGTTTAAGGTACCGTAAGATTTTTTGTTAAAATAAAGCCAATAATGCAATTTTTTGTGGTCCCTTTTATTTAGAAAAATCTAGAAAAGTATCGAAATAATTTTGGTACCGGTAACGGTACCACAATTTTGGTGACGGGAGAACACTAATTCTTACTGACATTTTGTGTTTTGTCGTCATTTTCGAACCACCTGGGCGGATAATCAATTTAGTCAATTAACCAAACGATACATGACAATTAACTCGATAACTTTTCCAGCGTCGATAACCGCCATGCACATGCGTGTATCGAGAGCACGTTTGTACCGGAATGAATAATAGTGGTGTGCGATACCACTGATTTTATTTTCGATATTTAGGCTTTGTGTAAATATACCTAATATCAGTGGTGAAGTGAATTATATAGCGCTTTTCTCTAATACTCAAAGCACTTTACATAGTGAAACCCATTATCTAAGTTACATTTAAACCAGTGTGGGTGTGGGTAAAGTGTCTTGCCCAAGGACACAATGGCAGTGACTAGGATGGTGGAAGCGGGGATCGAACCTGCAACCCTCAAGTTGCTGGCACAGCCGCTGTACCAACCGAGCCACACGGTCCCAGTGGTGTGCCGTCAGGGCCAGCAAGGCCTTCTCTGCTGGCCTAACATAACCAGAAATCACGATCATAATTAAAGATACATTTATTTTTGTATTTACTTTCCCTAAATATCTAAAAGTATTCATATTCTCTTCATGTCATATTATGCTCCTTCCAGTGCTGTTGTTTTTAGTTTTAGTTTGTATCCAATCAGATTTCAGCTAGCTTATGTTGCCATGCTGTACCAAATCTGCCTGAGGCCTTCAGAATCAACAATGCGACACATACAGTTGATAGACAGTTGCGATAGCCAATCAGATCACGAGTTGTTGTCAGTAAGGCCTTATAGAAGGCCTCACGTTGAACGTGACATTTATGCGTCCTGTGATTGGATACTCACCGGGACCGTTAGCGGATGAATTTGAGAACACATACAGTTGATAGACAGTTGCGATAGCCAATCAGATCACAAGTTGTTGACAGCAGCCTATCTAAGTAGCCTGATGTTGACGAGACTGTGATTGGATACTCACTTGTCATTCCAAAGTGAGTATCCATTCATTAGTTTAAATTTAGCAGGAAGTGGGAAGTGTTGCGCCATTGCCAGACCGGGATAGCAGAGAAGGAGAACAAAATGTTGATTAGGTGGCAGATACATATTTGCAAGGCCATTTTCAAGAAGCATTTCTAAAGAGAAACTACATCTTGTGGGACGATGTCGGTCAACCCCGGAAGCTAGCTCAGCTGTTCTGGTGACGAAATGTGGAAATTATCACCATTTCCACTCGAATAAGCCGACGACGAGAGGTACCACTGGCTTATACGGCGTCGAATAGGTTGAAATTGTGAGTTAGAATATTTATATTTTTTCACTTTTATTATGTTTTTTGCCATTTTAATTTTGACAGTACCACATAAGATATGTTTTAATTGCGGATGCGGGTTAATTGATTTTTAAATGCCCCAGAAAATAACCCGTTTTGTACACTGTTGATGTAATTCAATACCCAGTAGGGCGTGAATTTGTTCCTGTATAGTATTTCTCCAGCAATGGTCATGTGGGGACATAAATTATGGTATTTTGAGAGGTAATTATTGAAGTGGGACATCACTGACGGCCTAGGTGGGAAACGCACGGCCCGGCCACTGCCTAATATGTTTGCTAAAATTGTAAAGTTATATATTTCGAATAATAACATGCATCGTAGCATAAAGAATTCAAGACAAAGTTATTTATTTATTTCAAACTCTGAAGTATATTTAGTGAAGTGGTGTGAATAACATTATAAGCAAGCTAACACAACAGAAAAAACAGAAGTGAAAAATGTGTTATCGGCCCAGGCCTTGAAAAATCTATCTTAATTTATTTAACATATGTGAAAAATCGATAATTAGACAGTTGTTCATCGATTCAGCATCGTCCACGTTCTAATCTTGATACATCAGATAACTTTTCTCACCTCCTATTTATAAGTATGCTCTACCCTTGTAATACACATGAAAAATTATGTATATTGTATGATGGAACAATTATCTCAAGCAATGCAATTTTCTACGCCTGTCAGTCACACAGCAGATCTATAGTCTATGAAAAAGAGATCAAGGAACTGCGACGTTGTTACCGAGCACCAAAGTGCTTCACTTTCGGTGGTGTGTCAAAAGTCAAGTCATTATATTCACTTCACCTGTATCTGCTTCGTCTCTGCGCTCCTTAAAGCGCTACACAAGTCGTCGGCTTTCGCTATGACGCCCTGGGGCCGCGCTGATGTGGTGCAATGTGCTGTGAAAATGCTAGGGAGAATCCCCACAAGCTTCTCGATCAAAAGGCTTCCTGCTCCCCTCGATGAATTTGACACGGTGGGGAAGTGAATTACCCGCCTGTAATGTTCCCATTCAGCTCGGCAGATGATCTCCAGTCACTGAATTATTTGCATGATCATCTAGGACTACCGGTCACTATTTACTGACCCGATTTTTTCAAAGGGGAACTGCACTTTTGGGGAATTTTGCCTCTCATTCACAATCATTATGTGTGACAACAACACACGTCTCTCTCTTTTTTGTGTAATCTAAATTGTAAAATATAGCTAATACTAGACAGCTAACAATGTAGCTAAAATGATTACACTATTCCACCCATGAGGCCCTCTAAAAACATGCACAAACCGCCAACAATACTCCATTTACATGTTGCAACCTGCATATTAACTAGGGGTGTGGGAAAAAATCGATTTGAATTTGAATCGCGATTCTCACGTTGTGCGATTCAGAATTGATTGTCTTTTTTTTTTTAAATCTTTTTTTT
Source organism: Entelurus aequoreus (assembly GCF_033978785.1). Lineage (NCBI taxonomy): Eukaryota > Metazoa > Chordata > Actinopteri > Syngnathiformes > Syngnathidae > Entelurus > Entelurus aequoreus. Next base: position 78,039,627 of record NC_084732.1, on the reverse strand, counting down.
TTTTTTTTTTTTATTTAAAAAATATATATTTTTTCTTTAATTTTTTTTTTTTAATGAATCAATCCAACAAAATAATACACAGCAATACCATAACAATGCAATCCAATTCCAAAATCAAACCCGACCCTGCAACACTCAGAACTGCAATAAACAGAGCAATTGAGAGGAGACACAAACACGACACAGAACAAACCAAAAGTAGTGAAACAAAAATGAATATTATCAACAACAGTATCAATATTAGTTACAATTTCAACATAGCAGTGATTAAAAATCCCTCATTGACATTATCATTAGACATTTATAAAAATAAAAATAAATGAACAATAGTGTCACAGTGGCTTATACTTGCATCGCATCTCATAAGCTTGACAACACACTGTGTCCAATATATTCACAAAGATAAAATAAGTCATATTTTTGGTTAATTTAATAGTTAAAACAAATTTACATTATTGCAATCAGTTGATAAAACATTGTCCTTTACAATTATAAAAGCTTTTTACAAAAATCTACTACTCTGCATGCATGTCAGCAGACTGGGGTAGATCCTGCTGAAATCCTATGTATTGAATGAATAGAGAATCCTTTTGAATCAGGAAAAAATTGTTTTTGAATCGAGAATCGTGTTGAATTGAAAAAAAATCAATATTGAATCGAATCGTGGGACACCCAACGATTCACAGCCCTAATATTAACCAAGTACTAGGGACATTGGTGTGATAAGAGCTAATGCAGAGGAACTACTTTTAGTAACACTGCGCATTGATTGCCGGAAGGTAACTCGATTATGCAGCTATTGATATACTGAGCTGGTAAAAGTTTGAGTTGGATTTAAATCATATGTCACACTTCTATAGTAGAAGTGTTACGTTTGCAGGAGGAGTTGACGGCACAAAACCACAAGGGAAGGTATAGCTCTATGTATTTTATTATTAATTGTAAAGGTCTCCTGCGTGGTGGGTTCTCCTACAACCGACAGAACTCTCGTAAGCCCGAGATACAGGGTTAAGCAAGTATTTTATTTTTATATTGTCTAATGTTCAGGGCTGTCTCGCCAGCTGCCTCCGTGCTCCCTCCTTCTCGCTCGTGTGGGTTTGTCTGCTTCTCATAAGCGCGCTCCCCCCTCATGGCCTCGGACGCTGCTGATAAAGGAGACAGGTGATTAGATAACCAGCCCCAGCTGGGCAATCTACTCACCTGCCAGCTGGGCTTCGAAGCCGGGCCATACACACTCCCTTCCCGCAGGAGGCGCGCCGACCACGCCCCCCTCCACATATATATTTACAATATATAAAATAACCAACAATAATACTATAAATCAAGGGAATGGCGTATGTGAACTAGATCCAAAAGTGTGTGTGTGAGGCTATGTGTGTGATTAGTTGTAGTGTGTTACCTAATGTTGAACGAGAGGAGGGACAAGGCAAGAAGGCAGTCCATGGGCAGGCAGATAGCCGGGGGCTAAGCGGGCCGTAGAAGGTCCGTGTCCAAGCGGGAGGTCGAGAATCCAAAAGGGCAGTCCGGGAAGCAAGGGTACAAGAAATGACGAGACGCACAGCTCGCCAACACAGGAACAAAGACAGACCGCTGGAATGACAAGGAAGACACGGTACTAGATCAAACACGACGGGAGAGAAACACAGAGAGAGAGAGCAAGATTGCATAAGCACAATGATCGCTTACTGTACGCCAACAGAAGGTTACGTTCTGGCACGGGATAGCAGGCTGTGCAGGCTTTTGATTAGCGACAGGTGCACTGATTGCTGATGGAAAGCAGCTGCTGCTGCTGCCGGCCGGAGTGACACGTGCGGAGATGAGCGGCCGTGGGCGTGCAATGCAACTAAAGGGATTACTGTGAGGGTTCAGTGGAGAAGGAGACGGCACTGAGGCAGGCACGTCTTTTAGATTGAGTGCAGCCACATGGGCGTGTCCAGAGGCGTGTCCAGTAACAATTATACCATACCGCCCGTAAAGCCATCTAAAAACAGCTCTAAAAACTGTGGCCATAAGCCGAAAAGTTTGTCAACTTTGAAATTAAATTTACACCTGAATACATCGCTATAAAGATGCAACAATATGCTTGTGTTCTCCCACCTGTATTTATCTGAGGACTGAGGATTATGATTATTTCATCATGCAAATAGGGAACACAAGTCCTGTGCTGAAAGATCCAAACATCCCATCAGTTCGTATCCCAGTGAGAGCAGACATTGTACAGTAAGTGATTGTTTTATTATGTTTGTTGATTTTATTTCTTGTTTAGCACTTAGCAATAATGCTACATAATGCTTAGCACTCAGTATCAAGGGTTGGAATTCCTGCTCACTGCTCCCCTCACGTCCCAGGGGGTGATCAAGTGTGATGGGTCAAATGCAGAGAATAATTTCGCCACACCTAGTGTGTGTGTGACAATCATTGGTACTTAAACTTTAACTTTTTAGTGTTTTACTAAAGCTGCATCTGTTTGGCACACAGCTTCTAAAACTTGGAGCTCATCCTCTGTATATTCAGGGTCAAAAATATAAGTTTCTGGATCATCATTTGTCCCATAGTAATCTTTGCTGTCTCTCATGAAGTCTGCCATGATTAATAGTGTTGCTGTTGTTGTTGAAGGAAATAGCGAACATTTTGATGCGTCTATGAAACTAATGCACAGCCATATGCTTAAAATGAGCAAAATACGGTAAATGTTACATATTATGAATGTGCCTGTTACTACATTAGATATATACTTACAGCATGTATATAAAACATTGATGGAGATTTTTTAGATTTTTTTTAAAACGGAATACATCGAATCCCTATTAACAGCATTGTTAGCTATGTATTGTTAGCCTTTATTTATGAGTTAGAATGCATTAAAAAAAAACATATGTCTAATTTATAAATAGTTGATTTATATAGGCTAGTAAGGTAAAGTTTTGTACCTGACAAGTTTCGGCTAATCAACTATTTATAAATACACATTAGTAGGCTAAATGAACCTCTTTAACACATATGTCTAATTGTCTCACATAATAATTGTGAATGATAGACAAAATTCCACAAAATGTAGTTCCCCTTTACTCCCCTTACTGCACTTTTTTTTTTTTTTTTGCCTATCGTTCACAATCATTATGAAAGACAAGACGATGGATGGATATTTTTTTAATGCATTCTAACTCGGAAATTAACATCCGCTCACAGTGTAACCCAGGGGTGTCAAACGTACGGATCAGGCCCGCGAACAGGTTTTAGGGAAAGACTCCTTCTTTGTCTCATTTTGTCCACCAAATGTCTTATGCTGTGCGTGAATGCAAAAAGGTGAGCTTTGTTGATGATATTGACTAATCAGGCATATTTGGTCACTGCATGACTACAAGCTAATCGATGCTAACATACTATATTATTCATGATGCCTCGTTTGTAGGTATATTTGAGCTCATTTAATTTCCTTTACTTATCCATCCATCCATTTTCTACCGCTTATTCCCTTTGGGGTCGCGGGGGGCGCTGGAGCCTATCTCAGCTACAATCGGGCGGAAGGCGTATGTCCTCTGTAAATTTTATGTATATTTGCATGTCTCATGACACATTATCTGTATGTAATATTGGCTGCATTTCTGAGAGTTGTTTATGTGCCATGTTGTTCCAGACCACAGCAAACATTACCCAGTTTGCCAAAGATTGTAATAAATCAATTATCCTGCTATTGTTTTCCATTGCAAGTGTTTCCAGGGCATTTGGTGCGGGCGGAACACGGGAACGAAGAACGAAGTCCCACACTACCGAAATAAGTTGTTTACTCCAGTAAATTTTTGCATGAAAAAGACCTCAACGGCGGAGTGGGCGGATGATGGTTGCATAGAAGCTCCACAACGGTCACAAAGGCGGAAGAAGGCTGCAGCAAAGATGGGCCCCCAATTGTCTTGGTCTCCATGCCATTGGACCCTGGCCTTCTCTTTGCCAAGGACAGTGTGGTGGCTGTCTGTGCACCAGTCTCCCGGCTTTAAAAGATTCCACGCACTGAAGGCAATCCCACCAACAGGAGAACAATCATACTAGTTTCGAGTGATCGCCGACGATTGCTTGATTGGAGCATTTTTAAAATTTCTTCCATAAGTCACTTATTTTATCTTTGCGAAAATATTGGACACAGTGTGTTGTCAAGCTTATGAGATGTGATGCAAGTGTAAGCCACTGTGACACTATTGTTCATTTTTATTTGTTTTATTTTATTTGTTTTATAAATGTCTAATGATAATGTCAATGAGGGATTTTTAATCACTGCTATGTTGAAATTGTAACTAATATTGATACTGTTGTTGATAATATTCATTTTTGTTTCACTACTTTTGGTTTTTTTTTGTGTCGTGTTTGTGTCTCCTCTCAATTGCTCTGTTTATTGCTGTTCTGAGTGTTGCTGGGTCAGGTTTGGTTTTGGAATTGGATTGCATTGTTATGGTATTGCTGTGTATTTTTTTTTTTGGATTGATTAATAAAAACATAAAAATTAAAATTAAAATAAAATTACAAAAAAATAAAAAATAAATAAATACAACATCAACAACAAAAAAATCGATTTTTGAAAAATTGATACTGAATCGTACAATGTGAGAATGGCAATTTGAATTTTAATCGATTTTTTCCCACACCCCTAGCGGCTACCATAGTCAGACGTACTGTGCTTCAACATACGGGCATTATTATGGAGGGCAGCACGGTGGAACAACGGTTAGTGCATGTGCCTCACAATACGAAGGTCCTGAGTAGTCACGGGCTTGGGATTTTTCTGTGTGGAGTTTGCATGTTCTCCACGTGACTCCGTGGGTTCCCTCCGGGTACTCCGGCTTCCTCCCACCTCCAAAAAACATGCACCTGGGATAGGTTGATTGGCAACACTAAATTGGCCCTAGTGTGTGAATCTGAGTGTGAATGTTGTCTGCCTATCTGTGTTGGCCCTGTGATGAGGTGGCAACTTGTCCAAAGTGTACCCCGCCTTCTGCCCGAATGCAGCTGAGATAGGCTCCAGCACCCCCCGCGACCCCAAAAGGGACAAGCGGTAGAAAATGGATGGAAATGGAAAACCAACTTTTCTTACCTATTGGTACCTGCCGTTGTGTATTTGGGATCTGCATGAGTCCCCAAAAAATTTACATCCTAACATCCCACATTAACAAATGAACATTAAAAAATTTAGTTTTGCTTGCCATATTAGTGTATAAAGACCCCAAAATGGCATCTATTAGGGGACAGCATTTTGATGTTATACACAACCAATGTTTCTTACCTATTGTTGTGTATTTGGGATCTGCATTAGTCCCAAACAATTAGACATCCCAACATCCCACATAAACAAATGAACATTACAAAGTGTAGTTTTGCCTGCCATATTAACAATATGTTTAATAGGGTTGTAGTTTGCAGTTTTTGCACTACAATAGCTCTTTCCTATTTGGGCCACATTACCTGGAGGTTGTTTGGCTGAGTTCAATCTCAGTGCTGCTGGAGTGATCGCCAAGTGACTTAGTGCGAAGACCCCTGCGAATAAATGCACTGCATTTAATCACCGTATTTTTCGGACTATAAGGCGGACCTAAAATCCTTTCATTTAAAAAAAAAAAACGACAGCTACGATAAGCCGCGCCGCTTGATGGAACGCGGAGCGTTTCGGCTACCATAGTCAGACGTACTGTGCTTCAACATACAGGTGTTATTATGGTGAGTGTATAAAGACCCCAAAATGGCATCTATTAGGGGACAGCATTTTGATGTTATACACAACCAATGTTTCTTACCTATTGTTGTGTATTTGGGATCTGCATTAGTCCCAAACAATTAGACATCCCAACATCCCACATAAACAAATGAACATTACAAAGTGTAGTTTTGCCTGCCATATTAACAATATGTTTAATAGGGTTGTAGTTTGCAGTTTTTGCACTACAATAGCTCTTTCCTATTTGGGCCACATTACCTGGAGGTTGTTTGGCTGAGTTCAATCTCAGTGCTGCTGGAGTGATCGCCAAGTGACTTAGTGCGAAGACCCCTGCGAATAAATGCACTGCATTTAATCACCGTATTTTTCGGACTATAAGGCGGACCTAAAATCCTTTCATTTAAAAAAAAAAAACGACAGCTACGATAAGCCGCGCCGCTTGATGGAACGCGGAGCGTTTCGGCTACCATAGTCAGACGTACTGTGCTTCAACATACAGGTGTTATTATGGTGAGTGTATAAAGACCCCAAAATGGCATCTATTAGGGGACAGCATTTTGATGTTATACACAACCAATGTTTCTTACCTATTGTTGTGTATTTGGGATCTGCATTAGTCCCAAACAATTAGACATCCCAACATCCCACATAAACAAATGAACATTACAAAGTGTAGTTTTGCCTGCCATATTAACAATATGTTTAATAGGGTTGTAGTTTGCAGTTTTTGCACTACAATAGCTCTTTCCTATTTGGGCCACATTACCTGGAGGTTGTTCGGCTGAGTTCGCTCTCAGTGCTGCTGGAGTGATCGCCAAGTGACTTAGTGCGAAGATCCCTGCGAATAAATGCACTGCATTTAATCACTGTATTTTTCGGACTATAAGGCGGACCTAAAATACTTTCTTTTTTTTTTTAAAAAACGACAGCTACGATAAGCCGCGCCGCTTGATGGAACGCGAAGCGTTTCGGCTACCATAGTCAGACGTACTGTGCTTCAACATACAGGTGTTATTATGGTGAGTGTATAAAGACCCCAAAATGGCACCTATTAGGGGACAGCATTTTGATGTTATACACAACCAATGTTTCTTACCTATTGTTGTGTATTTGGGATCTGCATTAGTCCCAAATAATTAGACATCCCAACATCCCACATAAACAAATGAACATTACAAAGTGTAGTTTTGCCTGCCATATTAACAATATGTTTAATAGGGTTGTAGTTTGCAGTTTTTGCACTACAATAGCTCTTTCCTATTTGGGCCACATTACCTGGAGGTTGTTCGGCTGAGTTCGCTCTCAGTGCTGCTGGAGCGATCGCCAAGTGACTTAGTGCGAAGACCCCTGCGAATAAATGCACTGCATTTAATCACCGTATTTTTCGGACTATAAGGCGCACCTAAAATCCTTTCATTTTTTTTAAAAAAACGACAGCTACGATAAGCCGCGCCGCTTGATGGAACGCGGAGCGTTTTGGCTACCATAGTCAGACGTACTGTGCTTCAACATACAGGTGTTATTATGGTGAGTGTATAAAGACCACAAAATGGCACCTATTAGGGGACAGCATTTTGATGTTATACACAACCAATGTTTCTTACCTATTGTTGTGTATTTGGGATCTGCATTAGTCCCAAACAATTAGACATCCCAACATCCCACATAAACAAATGAACATTACAAAGTGTAGTTTTGCCTGCCATATTAACAATATGTTTAATAGGGTTGTAGTTTGCAGTTTTTGCACTACAATAGCTCTTTCCTATTTGGGCCACATTACCTGGAGGTTGTTCGGCTGAGTTCGCTCTCAGTGCTGCTGGAGTGATCGCCAAGTGACTTAGTGCGAAGACCCCTGCGAATAAATGCACTGCATTTAATCACTGTATTTTTCGGACTATAAGGCGCACCTAAAATCCTAAAAAATATAATGTACCATATGTCCCGGCAAGAAATCTGCGTTCAAAGAACTCCGGCTTATGAGTGATTCGCAGAGCCCAAAAAAAGTCTGCGGGCTATAGAGCGTTTTCTATTCGGGCTCCAGTACTATGGAATGCCCTCCTGGTAACAGTTAGAGATGCTACCTCAGTAGAAGCATTTAAGTTCGATCTTAAAACTCATTTGTATACTGTAGCCTTTAAATAGACCCCCCTTTTAGACCAGTTGATCTGCCGTTTATTTTATTTTCTGCTCTGCCCTCCTCTCCCTTGTGGAGGGGGGTGGCACAGGTCCGGTGGCCACGGATGAAGTGCTGGCTGTCCAAAGTCGGGACACGGGGTGGACCGCTCGCCTGTACATTGGTTGGGGACATCTCTGCGCTGCTGACCTGTCTGCGCTTGGGATGGTCTCCTACTGGCTCCACTATGGACTGGACTCACACTATTATGTTAGATCCACTATGGACTGCACTCTCACAAAATTATGCTAGATCCACTCGACGTCCATTGCACCGGTTTCCCTAGAGGGGAGGAGTCACCCACATCTGCGGTCCTCTCCAAAGTTTCTCATTGTCATCCCTTCGGGTTGAGTTTTCCCTTGCCCTGATGTGGGATCTGAACCGAGGATGTCGTTGTGGCTTGTGCAGCCCTTTGAGACACTTGTGATTTAGGGCTATATACACAGGTACTTAAACACTGATTGATTGATTGATTGATAAAGACCCAAAAATGGCACCTATTAGGGGACAGCATTTTGATGTTATGATCATGTTTTGTTTTGGTTATGTTCGGTTTGGTTTTTGGACTCTTTGTGCACTCTTGTTTGTTTTGTTTCCATGACAACCCATTAGTTTTCACCTGTCCTCATGTCACGCACCTGATTCATTTGGACTCACACACCTGTCATTAATCATGTTCAAGACTATTTAAGTTGATAGTTGCCAGGAAGTCAGCCTGGCAACATTAACTCTGTTTGACTCCTGCTACCAATGTTACCCATGCTACCATAGTTCCATGCCAAGTGAGTTTTGTCTATGTTCATGTTCCAAGTAAGTTTGTGTTTATTGTCCATAGTTTTGCCTTTGTGGTAGTTTTTGTTTCTTAGCCAAGTTTATCTCCGCCTTGAGTGCACTTTTTGTTTGTACCATTTTTGTAGTTAGTGTTAAAATAAAATGATGTCCTTACCTTCACGCCATGTCCACTTCTATTCTTGCATCTCGGGAATACAAACACCCCCATAGTCCACGTCATGACATGTTATACAAAACCAATGTTTCTTACCTATTGGTACCTGCTGTTGTGTATTTGGGATCTGCATAAGTCCCAAAAAATTAGACATCCCAACATCCCATATTAACAAATGAACATTAAAAAAGTGTAGTTTTGACTGCCATATTAACAATATGTTTAATAGGGTTGTAGTTTGTAGTTTCCTATTTGGGCCACATTATTCAGCTACAGAAAATCACATTACCTACTTATTAGCTGTACTAATCTCAGTCCAACAAACACTTATGCAATCAACTCAGATGTGTAATTCAAATGAAAGACAGTTTCTCATTTTAAAAATGTCTTACTGGTGTGCGGAAAAAAAACGACCTCACCTTAAGGTTTTATTAGGAATTGATTCTTGAATTAACTTGAATCAGTTGGTTTCCCAAAGCAGCTGACTAATAACTGCAAGAGATGTGCATCATTAATTCTTGAGTTGTAGAGGTGGCAGTTTGCAAGTGTTGACGCCTCAGAGGAGGGTAATTAAACAGATAGACTTGTTTCCATGCAGTAAAGCTTGCTTTGCACTCTGGCGCCATGGGAGACAAGATGTGTCTGTTATTACTCATGAGAGCCGCATAAATTAATACAGGCCTGAAAATAACACGCATGTTGATTAAGTCAAATTATGTTTCAAAGCATGGGAACTCGGAAGGGTGGGAGCAGGTTTTCAAATATGTTGCGTCCGTATGGGTGTGACAGTTAATGTGATGCTATCACATGTCTGTATGTCTCGTTTAAGGTGCCTTGATTGCTTTAGAATAAATTGTATTCTGTTAGGTGTGTTACATATTAACATATAACATATTCTTGATTATAGGAACACATTTTGTCAACATTATGACATTTATAGGCGCTAAGCAAGGTATAGACCAGAATGCCAAACTCCAAATGTTGCAGTTATTTACCACCCAGACACCTTTTAAAAATACTATAAAAAATAAAAACAGAAAAAAAGGGGAATAAACGAGCATACAAGTGAAATGTAACAAGAAAAAGTTGCAATGTTGACTCTGATAACATAGAGCTGCCAAATTGTCATTACTCAAAAAATATTAATGAATCAAAATCAATGTTGTTATGATTTATTGACCTATTCAAGGCTCCAATTACTTTATGTAAAAAAAACTTTGAAATATTTTTTGGGGGGAAAACATTTCATGTTTGGTGAGTTTACCATGTACAAAAACAAAGTTTGCTTTGTCAAAAAGGGCATAAAACCAACAAGAAAATAATAATAACAACTTAAAATAAACTGAAAGATCTGAAGTTGATCTAGAGACCTAAGCGTTGAAAGTAAAAGAAAATGCATGATCTTTTTTATTTTATTTCATAAGCTTTGTTTATTGCCAAAAGACATTTACCGTATTTTCCGCACTATAAGGCGCACCGGATTGAATGAATGGCGTATTTTAAAACGTTGATATATAAAGCGCACCGCATTATAAGGCGCACCGCATTATAAGGCGCATAGAATAGACGCTACAGTAGAGGCTGGGGTTACGTTATGCATCCGATAGTTGCGAGACCTGTTGTGGCTCAATATTGGTCCATATATAAGGCGCACCGGATTATAAGGCGGACTGTCAGCTTTTGAGAAAATTGGAGGTTTTTAGGTGCGCCTTATAGTGCAGAAAATACGATAACCAAATGTTAAAATTGCTGTATGTATACTTTTGAAGCCATCAGATTTGGTCACATTTTCAGTAGACCCATAATAAATTCATAAAAGAACCAAACTTCATGAATGTTTTTTTGTGACCAACAAGAATGTGCTCCAAACACTCTATCACAAAAAAAATAAGAGTTGTAGAAATTATTGGAAACTCAAGACAGCCATGACATTATGTTCTTTACAAGTGTATGTAAACTTTTGATCGCGACAGTATATGAAAAAAGATCAAAAATAGACCATTCATCGGCAGTGTGCCCTATTGTCCGGAAATTACAGTAGATTAATAATAGTTTTTTAGAAAAAAACACAACCGAGAATGACACAATATGTTACCACATATGTCAGCAGCTAAATTATGAGGCTTTGTAACCCGTTTTGAAATTTTTCTTTTATAATCATTTACATAAAATAATATATTGCGATGTATGATATATATCGCGATATAGGTTTTAGGCCATGCCGGCAATCAACAACACCGTTTCTCATGCATGACAAGACAAAACAGAGAAGTAGAATATGTACTTTATTTACTGTTTCTGCCTGCACACCAAATAGCCACAATGCACCAAAGAAGGGTTGCGTGCATAAAAGGCAAACACGCCGGCGGGTTCTGCTACCTGAGGCAATGAGACGCGGTCCCGGCAGTCTCCGACAGAGCATGCAGCCCAGCGACGACACTTGCCACACCAATACAACGTTGTAACCACGGATGTGTGAATTCCCTTCCCTCGCAAGACCGGCCTGCACCACCGTAAACAAACAATGGCACCGCTTAATACAGCTTGGCAGGACTTTCAGCCACTGTTTGTTTTCATTTCCCCTTTAACGTTAAAGCTGACATTGCAGCCGTTGTAGCCAAATGTCAGTAAATTTAGCTTTGCAGGATCTCGTTCGAGACCAGCAAGTTGCGCCAAAAATAGTGAAACGATAAACAGTTGGGTATTTAAATGTTTAGAGAAAGTCATGAAGTTACCTGCAAAGGATTATAGGGCATTTGAAGTTTATCCTAAAAATGTTTCACCTTATACCGAATATCCCTAACTTAACTTGTTGTGAGTAGTGCATGTTTTGAATAATGGAAACACATTACTTATTCACAATACATGTTAAATTCCTTAGGTTTTTTTTCAGAGATGTCCGATAATATCGGCAGTCCGATATTATCGGACAATAAAATGTAATATCGGAAATTATGGGTATCGGTTTCAAAATGATCGGTATAGGTTTCAAAAAGTAAAATGTATGACTTTTTAAAACGCCGCTGTGTACACGGACGTAGAAAGAAGTACAGAGCGCCAATAAACCTTAAAGGCGCTACCTTTGCATGCCGGCCCAGTCACATATTATGTACGGCTTTTCACACACACAAGCGAATGCAAAACATACTTGGTCAACAGCCATACAGGTCACACTGAGGGTGTCCGTATAAACAACTTTAACACTGTTACAAATATGCGCCACACTGTGAACCCACACCAAACAAGAATGACAAACACATTTCGGGAGAACATGCGCACCATAACACAACGTAAACACAACAGAACAAATACCCAGAACCCCTTGCAGCACTAACTCTTCCGGGACGCTACAATATACAACCCCCTCTACCCCCTAGCCCCCCCCACCCACACCTTAACCCTGCCCCCCCCCCCCCCCCAGCCCCGCCCACCTCAACCTCCTCATGCTCTCTCAGGGAGAGCATGTCCCAAATTCCAAGCTGCTGTTTTGAGGCATGTTAAAAAAAAAAAATGCACTTTGTGACTTCAAAAATAAATATAGCAGTGCCATGTTGGCATTTTTTTCCATAACTTGAGTTGATTTATTTTGGAAAACCTTGTTACATTGTTTAATGCATCCAGCGGGGCATCACAACAAAATTAGGCATAATATTGTGTTAATTCCACGACTGTATATATCGGTATCGGTTGATATCGGAATCGGTAATTAAGAGTTGGACAACATCGGAATAGCGGATATCGGCAAAAAAGCCATTATCGGACATCCCTAAAGACAATGTATATTAGCATCAAACTAGCCCATTTGTGGAAAGGTGGAGCCTTACTTTACTTAAGTTGAAACATTTTTTGAGTCAAGTGCTTTTTTTGGCATTGAAAAATTGCAACATTACCTGGAGGTTGTTTGGCTGAGTTTGCTCTCAGTGCTGCTGGAGTGATCGTGTGACGTCACACGCAACCCAGATACTGTAACATGGCACCGTTATATTTTATGGGTGGGATTCAGTCGGTACCAAAAAAGTACCAATTCGATGCCCATCTCTATATGCAATACAAGAAAATAATTAAATAATTAAAATATTGATATTGTTATTGTTGACTCGCAATCATGTTCTCTGTTACTACTATCTACTTCACTAACCGGTTCTCCGGAATTATTGGTATCGTATTTGTAAATGTCGTATCGTTAATTCACAATATGATCCCTTTTATTGCATGCAAACGTTTAGCAGATCAAGCCTAAAACATACTCACAGTGCCTGTAACATCTACTTGGAAACAGGAGTCAGTAGTAAAAATGCTTTTGTTTCACCTTGTGCACAATTAAGAGTGTTTTTTTTATTTTTTCAAAATGACAGAGAGCAACGTAACGTCAGGTGTAAATGAGGTCAATATCAGGAATGGTACCAGACTTAGCGGTGTGTTTTTAATTAAACTATAAGATAGCAAGTAATTGTGCTGCCAACGGTTTGTTAGCCTTTCTCCCTTTTGTGGCTCCTCCACCCAAAGCTGCAACTTTTTAATGGTGTGCCGACGACTGTAGGCCAGACCTTAAAGGCCTACTGAAATGAATTTTTTTTATTTAAACGGGGATAGCAGATCTATTCTATGTGTCATACTTGATCATTTCGCGATATTGCCATATTTTTGCTGAAAGGATTTAGTATAGAACAACGACGATAAAGATTGCAACTTTTGGTATCTGATAAAAAAAAGGCTTGCACCTACCGGAAGTAGCGTGACGTAGTCAGTTGAACATATACGCAAAGTTCCCTATTGTTTACAATGATGGCCGCATGAAGTGAGAGAGATTCGGACCGAGAAAGCGACAATTTCCCCATTAATTTGAGCGAGGATGAAAGATTTGTGGATGAGTAAAGTGCAAGTGAAGGACTAGTGGGGAGTTGAAGCTATTCAGATAGGGAAGATGCTGTGAGAGCCGGGGGTGACCTGATATTCAGCTGGGAATGACTACAACAGTAAATAAACACAAGACATATATATACTCTATTAGCCACAACACAACCAGGCTTATATTTAATATGCCACAAATTAATCCTGCATAAAAACACCTGCGTGTTTGTTATGCTAGCTCCTAGCTCCTCTGCTAGCTCCTAGCTCCATAGAACACGCCAATACAATTCAAACACCTGATCAACACACACAATCACTCAGCCCAAAAGACCGTTTACCTAACCCAAGGTTCATAAAGCTTATATATTTTTAAAAAGTTACGTACGTGACGCGCACATACGGTCAAGTTATCGAATGTTTAGCAGCCAAGGCTGCATACTCACGGTACCTGATATTCAGCTGGGAATGACTACAACAGTAAATAAACACAAGACATATATATACTCTATTAGCCACAACACAACCAGGCTTATATTTAATATGCCACAAATTAATCCTGCATAATAACACCTGCGTGTTTGTTATGCTAGCTCCTAGCTCCTCTGCTAGCTCCTAGCTCCATAGAACACGCCAATACAATTCAAACACCCGATCAACACACACAATCACTCAGCCCAAAAGACCGTTCACCTAACCCAAGGTTCATAAAGCTTATATATTTTTAAAAAGTTACGTACGTGACGCGCACTTACGGTACGGTACGTGTTATGCTAGCTCCTAGCTCCTCTGCTAGCTCCTAGCTCCATAGAACACGCCAATACAATTCAAACACATGATCAACACACACAATCACTCAGCCCAAAAGACCGTTCACCTAACCCAAGGTTCATAAAGCTTATATATTTTAAAAAAGTTACGTACATACGCAAAAAAAAGCCAAAGCTGCATACTCACAGTAGCACGTCTGCGTCTTTGTCATCCAAATCAAAGTAATCCTGGTAAGAGTCTGTGTTGTCCCAGTTCTCTACAGGCGTCTGTGTATCCAAATCAAAAGTCCTCCTGGTTAGAGTCTCTGTTATCCGAGTTCTTCCATCTTGACTGCATCTTTCGGGAATGTAAACAAAGAAGCGCCGGCTGTGTACTGTTGTGGCTGACTACGTTCGAAAAATACGTCCATTTCGCACCGACAACTTTCTTCTTTGCTTGCTTGGCTTCCTTCTCCATAATGCAATGAACATGATTGAAACAGATTCACGAACACAGATGTCCAGAA